>NW_027256885.1:9624017-9629017 GCF_029215685.1 Pituophis catenifer annectens
CTCCATTAATATACATCCTCATCTGTCTGTCTGTCTCTGTCTGTCTGTCATCCATACATTAACTATCCATCCATCTATCTATCTATCATCTATCTATCCATCTCTCCATCCCTCCATCAGTATCTATCTATCTATCCCTCCATCCATCTATCCCGATCTATCATCTACCATCTATCCATCCATCCATCCATCCATCCATCCATCCATCCATCCATCTACCTATCATCTATCTTTCTTTCTATCTATCTATCTATCTATCTATCTATCTATCTATCTATCTATCTATCGAGCGATCTATCGAGCGATCTATCGATCTATCTATCCATTAATATACATCCTCATCTGTCTGTCTGTCTCTGTCTGTCATACATACATTATGTATCTATCTATCTATCTATCTATCTATCTATCTATCTATCTATCTATCTATCATCTATCTATCCCTCTCTTCATCCCTCCATCCCTATCTATCTCTCCATCCCTCCATCCATCTATCCCTAACTATCATCTATCTATCTATCTATCTATCTATCTATCTATCTATCTATCTATCTATCATCTATCTATCCCTCTCTCCATCCCTCCATCCCTATCTATCTCTCCATCCCTCCATCCATCTATCCCTAACTATCATCTATCTATCTATCTATCTATCTATCTATCTATCTATCTATCTATCTATCTATCATCTATCTATCCATCTCTCCATCTCTCCATCCCTCCATCCTTATCTATCTATCTATCCATCCATCCATCCATCTATCCCTATCTATCTATCATCTATCTATCTTTCTATCTATCTATCTATCTATCTATCTATCTATCTATCTATCATCTATCTATCTATCTATCTATCTTTCTTTCTTTCTATCTATCTATCTATCTATCTATCTATCTATCTATCTATCTATCTATCTTTCTGTCTATCTATCTATCTTTCTATCTATCTATCTATCTATCTATCATCTACCTACTTTACCTACCTACCTACCTACCTACCTACCTACCTACCAATCTATCTGTCTAGCTGTCTGTCTGTCTGTCTGTCTGTCTGTCTATCTATCTATCTATCTATCTATCTATCTATCTATCTATCTATCTATCTATCTATCTATCTATCTATCCCTCCCTCCCTCCCTCCCTCCCTCCCTCCCTCCCTCCCTCCATCCATCCATCCATCCATCCATCCATCCATCTATCTATCTATCTATCTATCTATCTATCTATCTATCTACCTACCTATCTATCTATCCCTCTATCTACCTCTCTCTTTTTCTATCTGTCCATTAATACACACATCCCCGTCTGTCTCTCTGTCCATCCATCAATCCAGCTATCTAATGTATATACACATACATGCAAGCATACATACATACATACATATAATCCATCTATCTAACCTTCCTATCTATCTATCTATCTATCTATCTATCCATTAATATACATCCTCATCTCTCTGTCTGCCTCTGTATGTCTGCTATCCATACATTATCCATCTATCTATCTATCTATCTATCTATCTATCTATCTATCTATCTATCTATCTATCTAATATCTATCTATCTATCTATCTATCTATCTATCTATCTATCTATCTATCTATCTCTCATCTATCTCTCCATCTCTCCATCCCTCCATCCCTATCTATATATCTATCCATCCCTCCATCCATCTATCCCTATCTATCTATCTATCTATCTATCTATCTATCTATCTATCCATTAATATACATCCTCATCTGTCTGTCTGTCTCTGTCTGTCTGTCATCCATACATTATCTATCTATCTATCTATCTATCTATCTATCTATCTATCTATCTATCTATCTATCTATCTATCTATCTATCTATCTATTTATCAATCTCTCTCTCTCTCTCTCTCTCTCTCTCTCTCTCTCTCTCTCTCTCTCTCTCTCTCTCTCTCTCTCTCTCTCTCCATTAATATACATCCCCATCTGTCTGTCTGTCTCTGTCTGTCTGTCATCCATACATTATCTTTTTTTAAAAAAAATAATCTTTATTTACATTTCAGTTAAAAAGAAAAGACAACACAACATAAAGTGACACACAAAAAACAATACAACAATAAACATACGTACTTCCATATAGTACCTTAATGAACAAATATTCGGTACTATAACTCTAAATTATATTCCAGAGAAGACAGAACAGCTTATATACCTTAATACATCAATTAGGTCTATCCGACCTCACTTATCCTATATAATATAAGTTTCTCATTAAATACCATTCCTCATCTAATGTGGGTTATAGTTTCCTCTTTTCTAACCATTTATAGAATTTGTCCCAAGCTAAACCTACTTGTGTTTGCTCTCTATCCTGTAATTTTTTAGTTAGCATATCTGCTTCCGCACATTCTAAAAAATTTTTTATAATAGCCTCCTCTGTTGGCATATTTTGATTTTTCCAGAGTTGAGCATACGTCAGTCTCGCCGCTGTAATGATATGTAGTGCCAAATACCATAAGTCCCTTTTTATATTTTCTGGCTTAGCACTGTTGGAAGAAACATCCTTCTAGGTTCTGCTCCAAGTGGGGAAAAAGACACTGGAAACATGGAGACTGCTTGGAAAGATGGTTTAATGGTGGACAGGATCACATGGCTTGAGTTCCTGAACAGAAAAGGGCAGATACAGTAAATCCTCGGGTTTTTATGCTCTCTCTGGCTCTGCATTTCTTGGGGCCTCAAAAGAGTATCCTGATTGGTTGTCAGACTCCCAGGGGGTGGGGGCCTTGCTGGCTGATGGTCACATGTGCTTCCCAGGTCACATGTGGTGAGTTTCTGCTGCTATTGTGTAGAGGGCTAATCCTATCTTTGGCAATTCCTACTATGGCTCTGCCTGAAGGAGGCAGATCTTTGTTATGTAGAATAGACTGGCCCAGGCCTTAATGGCCCATTGACAAAGGGTGGGGGGCAGGAAGGTGGGAGCTGCTTTGTCTGTAAAATATGCTTCTCATATTTCTCATCCAGGGAAATATAATATTCTGCCTTTTTCATATTTCCTAAAATATTTCACTCTTCCAGGAAAGGGGTGGGTGCTAACTTCCTACAGCACTGAGCAGGCATGTCTCTGGTCGCCAATCGATTTTTAACATTAAGATCTCATTGAGCCATTTTTTAATTTTCCCCCAAAATATCACTGCTTTCGGACACGTCCACCACTGGTGGTAATAGGTGCCATGTTCCCATCCGCATTTCCAATAATCCGCCGACTGCCCAGAGAACATTTTAGCTAGTCTATCGGGAGGCAGGTGCCACCTGTATATCATTTTATAGATATTTTCTTTATAGGCCGTGGATACTACTAATTTCATATTATCCCACCAAATCTCTTGCCATTTATCTAAGTGTATTGGATACCCAAATTTTTTCCCCCAAGCGATCATGGAATCTTTGACTATTTCCTCACCTATCTCTATTTTCATGAGCAGTTTATAAGTTTTTGAAATCATGCCTTTTTCTTGGCCCATCAAGATTTTATCTAACTCTTGTAGGTCGCCATCAATACCTCTTCCATCTCTATCCTTTTGGTATTTAGACTGAATCTGCAGGTAACTCCACCAATCCATTTGCACTCCTTGAGAGGTTAATTCCTGTTTAGACTTAAATCTCCCTTGTACGTTCAGCAAGTCTTTATATGTTAATTTTTTAGCCACGTTGTAAAGGTTGGGATATGTCACTGCTTCTAAAAGTGCTAACCAACAAGGCGTTTTAATGTAATATTTTTTACTGACTTTTTCCCAATTTTGGATTAAGATCTTTCTTATATACTGTCGGGTAAACCATTTACTCTGTGGGGTATTCTCGCGCCAGAGTGCCTTATGCCAACCCTGTTGTATGTCAAAAGCTTCTATTTTAAGGAGGCGATTATTAGATAAAGTAATCCATTCTTTTACCCAAGTTAATAGAGCAGCTGAGTAATAATTCTCCCAACATGGTAGTCCTAAGCCTCCTCTTTCTCTTATTTCTTGCATCATCTTTCTTTTAATCCGCGATTTCTTCCCCTGCCAGACAAATTTCGATATTATTTGATTCAACTCCGTAAAAAATTTTTTAGATAAACTCACTGGAGCAGTCTGAAATAAAAAGTTAAACTTCGGTAACACATAGGATTTCACTGTTGTTACTCGTCCTAGTAGTGAGAGTTGTATTTTGCCCCATCTATCTAGATCTTTTTTGATTTGAATTAGTAATTTATTGTAATTGTCCTCCTGTATACTCGAACATCTGCCAGTTAGCCAAATTCCCAAGTATTTAACTTTATTAACTACTTTTAGTCCAGTTACCTCCTGTAGACCTCTCTTAGATTCTTCTAAGATATTCTTAGTTAATATATTTGTTTTATTTTTATTAATTAATAACCCTGCTACCGCCCCAAATTCTTCAATTGTCTCTAATAAGTATAAACAAGATTCTGTGGGCTCTTCCAGAATAAAAACCATATCATCAGCAAAGGCCTGGGTTTTATATACCTGTTGTCCAATTCTAAGGCCTTTAATTTTTTCTTCATTCCTTATTTTACGTAATAGAGTTTCTAATGATAAGATGAAAAGTAAGGGAGATAGGGGACATCCCTGTCTTGTGCCTTTGCCAATAGGAAATTCTTCTGTCAAATCCCCATTTATCAATAATCTGGCCATTATCTATAATAGATGGCTTTAATCGCATTTATAAATCTCTGCCCAAAGCCCATATATTCTAGTTGTAATATTATAAAGTCCCAGTTAACTCTATCAAATGCCTTCATGGCATCTATAAAGACTAATGCGACCTGTTTGCCTGGGTGTTCTTCCTAGTATTCCAATATATTCAGCATAAATCTCAAATTATCTCGTAATTGTCGTGATGGTAGGAATCCATTTTGGTCCATATGTATGAATTCATTCAGAAACCCTTTTAATCTGTTTGCTAAGATTGTGGTAAAAATTTTGTAATCTGAATTCAGAAGGGAAATTGGTCTATAATTTTTAATATCTGATGA
>NW_027256885.1:9664017-9669017 GCF_029215685.1 Pituophis catenifer annectens
ACATCCTCATCTGTCTGTCTGTCTCTGTCTGTCTGTCATCCATACATTATCTATCCATCCATCTATCTATCAATCATCTATCTATCCATCTCTCCATCCCTCCATCCCTATCTATCTATTTATCTATCTATCCCTAAATCCATCTATCCCTATCCATCATCTATCATCTATCTATCCATCCATCCATCCACCCATCCATCCATCCATCTATCTACCTATCATCTATCTTTCTATCGATCTATCTATCCATCCATCTATCTATCAATCATCTATCTATCCATCTCTCCATCCCTCCATCCCTATCTATCTATCTATCTATCCCTCCATCCATCTATCCCTATCTATCATCTATCATCTATCTATCCATCCATCCACCCATCCATCCATCCATCTATCTACCTATCATCTATCTTTCTATCTATCTATCTATCTATCTATCTATCTATCTATCTATCTATCTATCTATCTATCTATCTATCGAGTGATCTATCGAGCGATCTATCGATCTATCTATCCATTTTTATACATCCTCATCTGTCTGTCTGTCTCTATCTGTCATACATACATTATCTCTCTCTCTCTCTCTCTCTCTATCATCTATCTATCTATCTATCTATCTATCTATCTATCTATCTATCTATCTATCTATCTATCTATCTATCTATCATGAACCTACTGTACCTACCTACCTACCTAGCTTCCTGTCTATCTAACTATCTATCTATCTATCTATCTATCTATCTATCTATCTATCTATCTATCATCTATCATCTATCTATCCATCTCTCCATCCGTCCATCCCAATCTATCTATCCATCCCTCCATCCATCTATCCCTATCTATCTATCTATCTATCTATCTATCTATCTATCTATCTATCTATCATCTATCTATCCATCTCTCCATCCCTCCATCCCTATCTATCTATCTATCTATCTATCTATCTATCTATCTATCCCTCCATCCCTCCATCCATCCATCCATCCACCTATCATATATCTATCTATCTATCTATCTATCTATCTATCTATCTATCTATCTATCTATCTATCTATCTATCTATCTATCATGTACCTACTGTACCTACCTACCTACCTAGCTACCTACCTAATAGTCTATCTACCTGCCTACCTGTACGTCTGTCTGTCTGTCTGTCTGTCTATCTATCTTTCTATCTATCTATCTATCTATCTATCTATCTATCTATCTATCTATCTATCTATCTATCTATCATCTATCTATCTTTCTATCTATCTATCTATCTATCATCTATCTATCTTTCTTTCTATCTATCTATCTATCTATCTATCTATCTATTTATCAATTTCTCTATCTTTCTCTCTCTCTCTCTCCATTAATATACATCCTCATCTGTCTGTCTGTCTCTGTCTGTCTGTCATCCATACATTAACTATCCATCCATCTATCTATCAATCATCTATCTATCCATCTCTCCATCCCTCCATCCCTATCTATCTATTTATCTATCTATCCCTAAATCCATCTATCCCTATCTATCATCTATCATCTATCTATCCATCCATCCATCCACCCATCCATCCATCCATCTATCTACCTATCATCTATCTTTCTATCTATCTATCTATCCATCCATCTATCTATCAATCATCTATCTATCCATCTCTCCATCCCTCCATCCCTATATATCTATCTATCTATCCCTCCATCCATCTATCCCTATCTATCATCTATCATCTATCTATCCATCCATCCACCCATCCATCCATCCATCTATCTACCTATCATCTATCTTTCTATCTATCTATCTATCTATCTATCTATCTATCTATCTATCTATCTATCTATCGAGTGATCTATCGAGCGATCTATCGATCTATCTATCCATTAATATACATCCTCATCTGTCTGTCTGTCTCTATCTGTCATACATACATTATCTCTCTCTCTCTCTCTCTCTCTATCATCTATCTATCTATCTATCTATCTATCTATCTATCTATCTATCTATCTATCTATCATGTACCTACTGTACCTACCTACCTACCTAGCTTCCTGTCTATCTAACTATCTATCTATCTATCTATCTATCTATCTATCTATCTATCTATCATCTATCATCTATCTATCCATCTCTCCATCCGTCCATCCCAATCTATCTATCCATCCCTCCATCCATCTATCCCTATCTATCTATCTATCTATCTATCTATCTATCTATCTATCTATCTATCTATCATCTATCTATCCATCTCTCCATCCCTCCATCCCTATCTATCTATCTATCTATCTATCTATCTATCTATCTATCCCTCCATCCCTCCATCCATCCATCCATCCACCTATCATATATCTATCTATCTATCTATCTATCTATCTATCTATCTATCTATCTATCTATCTATCTATCATGTACCTACTGTACCTACCTACCTACCTAGCTACCTACCTAATAGTCTATCTACCTGCCTACCTGTACGTCTGTCTGTCTGTCTGTCTATCTATCTTTCTATCTATCTATCTATCTATCTATCTATCTATCTATCTATCTATCATCTATCTATCTTTCTATCTATCTATCTATCTATCATCTATCTTTCTTTCTTTCTATCTATCTATCTATCTATCTATCTATCTATCTATCTATTTATCAATTTCTCTATCTTTCTCTCTCTCTCTCTCCATTAATATACATCCTCATCTGTCTGTCTGTCTCTGTCTGTCTGTCATCCATACATTAACTATCCATCCATCTATCTATCAATCATCTATCTATCCATCTCTCCATCCCTCCATCCCTATCTATCTATTTATCTATCTATCCCTAAATCCATCTATCCCTATCTATCATCTATCATCTATCTATCCATCCATCCATCCACCCATCCATCCATCCATCTATCTACCTATCATCTATCTTTCTATCTATCTATCTATCCATCCATCTATCTATCAATCATCTATCTATCCATCTCTCCATCCCTCCATCCCTATATATCTATCTATCTATCCCTCCATCCATCTATCCCTATCTATCATCTATCATCTATCTATCCATCCATCCACCCATCCATCCATCCATCTATCTACCTATCATCTATCTTTCTATCTATCTATCTATCTATCTATCTATCTATCTATCTATCTATCTATCTATCTATCGAGTGATCTATCGAGCGATCTATCGATCTATCTATCCATTAATATACATCCTCATCTGTCTGTCTGTCTCTATCTGTCATACATACATTATCTCTCTCTCTCTCTCTCTCTCTATCATCTATCTATCTATCTATCTATCTATCTATCTATCTATCTATCTATCTATCTATCTATCTATCATGTACCTACTGTACCTACCTACCTACCTAGCTTCCTGTCTATCTAACTATCTATCTATCTATCTATCTATCTATCTATCTATCTATCTATCTATCTATCTATCTATCTATCATCTATCTATCCATCTCTCCATCCGTCCATCCCAATCTATCTATCCATCCCTCCATCCATCTATCCCTATCTATCTATCTATCTATCTATCTATCTATCTATCTATCTATCTATCCCTCCATCCCTCCATCCATCCATCCATCCACATATCATATATCTATCTATCTATCTATCTATCTATCTATCTATCTATCTATCTATCTATCTATCTATCTATCTATCATGTACCTACTGTACCTACCTACCTACCTAGCTACCTACCTAATAGTCTATCTACCTGCCTACCTGTACGTCTGTCTGTCTGTCTGTCTATCTATCTATCTATCTATCTATCTATCTATCTATCTATCATCTATCTATCTTTCTATCTATCTATCTATCATCTATCTATCTTTCTTTCTATCTATCTATCTATCTATCTATCTATCTATCTATCTATTTATCAATTTCTCTATCTTTCTCTCTCTCTCTCTCCATTAATATACATCCTCATCTGTCTGTCTGTCTCTGTCTGTCTGTCATCCATACATTAACTATCCATCCATCTATCTATCTATCATCTATCTATCCATCTCTCCATCCCTCCATCACTATCTATCTATCTATCCCTCCATCCATCTATCCCGATCTATCATCTATCATCTATCTATCCATCCATCCATCCATCCATCCATCCATCTACCTATCATCTATCTTTCTATCTATCTATCTATCTATCTATCTATCTATCTATCTATCTATTTATCAATTTCTCTATCTTTCTCTCTCTCTCTCTCCATTAATATACATCCTCATCTGTCTGTCTGTCTCTGTCTGTCTGTCATCCATACATTATCTATCCATCCATCTATCTATCAATCATCTATCTATCCATCTCTCCATCCCTCCATCCCTATCTATCTATTTATCTATCTATCCCTAAATCCATCTATCATCTATCATCTATCTATCCATCCATCCATCCACCCATCCATCCATCCATCTATCTACCTATCATCTATCTTTCTATCTATCTATCTATCCATCCATCTATCTATCAATCATCTATCTATCCATCTCTCCATCCCTCCATCCCTATATATCTATCTATCTATCCCTCCATCCATCTATCCCTATCTATCATCTATCATCTATCTATCCATCCATCCACCCATCCATCCATCCATCTATCTACCTATCATCTATCTTTCTATCTATCTATCTATCTATCTATCTATCTATCTATCGAGTGATCTATCGAGCGATCTATCGATCTATCTATCCATTAATATACATCCTCATCTGTCTGTCTGTCTCTATCTGTCATACATACATTATCTCTCTCTCTCTCTCTCTCTCTATCATCTATCTATCTATCTATCTATCTATCTATCTATCTATCTATCTATCTATCTATCTATCTATCTATCTATCATGTACCTACTGTACCTACCTACCTACCTAGCTTCCTGTCTATCTAACTATCTATCTATCTATCTATCTATCTATCTATCTATCTATCTATCTATCTATCTATCATCTATCTATCCATCTCTCCATCCGTCCATCCCAATCTATCTATCCATCCC
>NW_027256885.1:9674017-9679017 GCF_029215685.1 Pituophis catenifer annectens
CTGTCTGTCTCTGTCTGTCTGTCATCCATACATTAACTATCCATCCATCTATCTATCTATCATCTATCTATCCATCTCTCCATCCCTCCATCACTATCTATCTATCTATCCCTCCATCCATCTATCCCGATCTATCATCTACCATCTATCCATCCATCCATCCATCCATCCATCCATCCATCCATCCATCCATCTACCTATCATCTATCTTTCTATCTATCTATCTATCTATCTATCTATCTATCTATCTATCTATCGAGCGATCTATCGAGCGATCTATCGAGCGATCTATCGATCTATCTATCCATTAATATACATCCTCATCTGTCTGTCTGTCTCTGTCTGTCATACATACATTATGTATCTATCTATCTATCTATCTATCTATCTATCTATCTATCTATCTATCATCTATCTATCCCTCTCTCCATCCCTCCATCCCTATCTATCTCTCCATCCCTCCATCCATCTATCCCTAACTATTATCTATCTATCTATCTATCTATCTATCTATCTATCTATCTATCATCTATCTATCCATCTCTCCATCTCTCCATCCCTCCATCCTTATCTATCTATCTATCCATCCATCCATCCATCTATCCCTATCTATCTATCATCTATCTATCTTTCTATCTATCTATCTATCTATCTATCTATCTATCTATCTATCTATCTATCTATCTATCTATCTTTCTTTCTATCTATCTATCTATCTATCTATCTATCTATCTATCTATCTATCTATCTATCTATCTATCTATCTTTCTGTCTATCTATCTATCTTTCTATCTATCTATCTATCTATCTATCTATCTATCTATCTATCTATCTATCATCTATCTATCTTTCTATCTATCTATCTATCTATCTATCATCTATCTATCTTTCTATCTATCTATCTATCTATCTATCTATCTATCTATCTATTTATCAATTTCTCTATCTTTCTCTCTCTCTCTCTCCATTAATATACATCCTCATCTGTCTGTCTGTCTCTGTCTGTCTGTCATCCATACATTATCTATCCATCCATCTATCTATCAATCATCTATCTATCCATCTCTCCATCCCTCCATCCCTATCTATCTATTTATCTATCTATCCCTAAATCCATCTATCCCTATCTATCATCTATCATCTATCTATCCATCCATCCATCCACCCATCCATCCATCCATCTATCTACCTATCATCTATCTTTCTATCGATCTATCTATCCATCCATCTATCTATCAATCATCTATCTATCCATCTCTCCATCCCTCCATCCCTATCTATCTATCTATCTATCCCTCCATCCATCTATCCCTATCTATCATCTATCATCTATCTATCCATCCATCCACCCATCCATCCATCCATCTATCTACCTATCATCTATCTTTCTATCTATCTATCTATCTATCTATCTATCTATCTATCTATCTATCTATCTATCGAGTGATCTATCGAGCGATCTATCCATCTATCTATCCATTTTTATACATCCTCATCTGTCTGTCTGTCTCTATCTGTCATACATACATTATCTCTCTCTCTCTCTCTCTCTCTATCATCTATCTATCTATCTATCTATCTATCTATCTATCTATCTATCTATCTATCTATCTATCTATCTATCTATCATGTACCTACTGTACCTACCTACCTACCTAGCTTCCTGTCTATCTAACTATCTATCTATCTATCTATCTATCTATCTATCTATCTATCTATCATCTATCATCTATCTATCCATCTCTCCATCCGTCCATCCCAATCTATCTATCCATCCCTCCATCCATCTATCCCTATCTATCTATCTATCTATCTATCTATCTATCTATCTATCTATCATCTATCTATCCATCTCTCCATCCCTCCATCCCTATCTATCTATCTATCTATCTATCTATCTATCTATCCCTCCATCCCTCCATCCATCCATCCATCCACCTATCATATATCTATCTATCTATCTATCTATCTATCTATCTATCTATCTATCTATCTATCTATCTATCATGTACCTACTGTACCTACCTACCTACCTAGCTACCTACCTAATAGTCTATCTACCTGCCTACCTGTACGTCTGTCTGTCTGTCTGTCTATCTATCTTTCTATCTATCTATCTATCTATCTATCTATCTATCTATCTATCTATCTATCTATCATCTATCTATCTTTCTATCTATCTATCTATCTATCATCTATCTATCTTTCTTTCTATCTATCTATCTATCTATCTATCTATCTATCTATCTATTTATCAATTTCTCTATCTTTCTCTCTCTCTCTCTCCATTAATATACATCCTCATCTGTCTGTCTGTCTCTGTCTGTCTGTCATCCATACATTAACTATCCATCCATCTATCTATCAATCATCTATCTATCCATCTCTCCATCCCTCCATCCCTATCTATCTATTTATCTATCTATCCCTAAATCCATCTATCCCTATCTATCATCTATCATCTATCTATCCATCCATCCATCCACCCATCCATCCATCCATCTATCTACCTATCATCTATCTTTCTATCTATCTATCTATCCATCCATCTATCTATCAATCATCTATCTATCCATCTCTCCATCCCTCCATCCCTATATATCTATCTATCTATCCCTCCATCCATCTATCCCTATCTATCATCTATCATCTATCTATCCATCCATCCACCCATCCATCCATCCATCTATCTACCTATCATCTATCTTTCTATCTATCTATCTATCTATCTATCTATCTATCTATCTATCTATCTATCGAGTGATCTATCGAGCGATCTATCGATCTATCTATCCATTAATATACATCCTCATCTGTCTGTCTGTCTCTATCTGTCATACATACATTATCTCTCTCTCTCTCTCTCTCTCTATCATCTATCTATCTATCTATCTATCTATCTATCTATCTATCTATCTATCTATCTATCTATCTATCATGTACCTACTGTACCTACCTACCTACCTAGCTTCCTGTCTATCTAACTATCTATCTATCTATCTATCTATCTATCTATCTATCTATCTATCATCTATCATCTATCTATCCATCTCTCCATCCGTCCATCCCAATCTATCTATCCATCCCTCCATCCATCTATCTCTATCTATCTATCTATCTATCTATCTATCTATCTATCTATCTATCTATCTATCATCTATCTATCCATCTCTCCATCCCTCCATCCCTATCTATCTATCTATCTATCTATCTATCTATCTATCTATCCCTCCATCCCTCCATCCATCCATCCATCCACCTATCATATATCTATCTATCTATCTATCTATCTATCTATCTATCTATCTATCTATCTATCTATCTATCATGTACCTACTGTACCTACCTACCTACCTAGCTACCTACCTAATAGTCTATCTACCTGCCTACCTGTACGTCTGTCTGTCTGTCTGTCTATCTATCTTTCTATCTATCTATCTATCTATCTATCTATCTATCTATCTATCTATCTATCTATCTATCATCTATCTATCTTTCTATCTATCTATCTATCTATCATCTATCTTTCTTTCTTTCTATCTATCTATCTATCTATCTATCTATCTATCTATCTATCTATTTATCAATTTCTCTATCTTTCTCTCTCTCTCTCTCCATTAATATACATCCTCATCTGTCTGTCTGTCTCTGTCTGTCTGTCATCCATACATTAACTATCCATCCATCTATCTATCAATCATCTATCTATCCATCTCTCCATCCCTCCATCCCTATCTATCTATTTATCTATCTATCCCTAAATCCATCTATCCCTATCTATCATCTATCATCTATCTATCCATCCATCCATCCACCCATCCATCCATCCATCTATCTACCTATCATCTATCTTTCTATCTATCTATCTATCCATCCATCTATCTATCAATCATCTATCTATCCATCTCTCCATCCCTCCATCCCTATATATCTATCTATCTATCCCTCCATCCATCTATCCCTATCTATCATCTATCATCTATCTATCCATCCATCCACCCATCCATCCATCCATCTATCTACCTATCATCTATCTTTCTATCTATCTATCTATCTATCTATCTATCTATCTATCTATCTATCTATCTATCTATCTATCGAGTGATCTATCGAGCGATCTATCGATCTATCTATCCATTAATATACATCCTCATCTGTCTGTCTGTCTCTATCTGTCATACATACATTATCTCTCTCTCTCTCTCTCTCTCTATCATCTATCTATCTATCTATCTATCTATCTATCTATCTATCTATCTATCATGTACCTACTGTACCTACCTACCTACCTAGCTTCCTGTCTATCTAACTATCTATCTATCTATCTATCTATCTATCTATCTATCTATCTATCTATCTATCATCTATCTATCCATCTCTCCATCCGTCCATCCCAATCTATCTATCCATCCCTCCATCCATCTATCTCTATCTATCTATCTATCTATCTATCTATCTATCTATCCCTCCATCCCTCCATCCATCCATCCATCCACATATCATATATCTATCTATCTATCTATCTATCTATCTATCTATCTATCTATCTATCTATCTATCATGTACCTACTGTACCTACCTACCTACCTAGCTACCTACCTAATAGTCTATCTACCTGCCTACCTGTACGTCTGTCTGTCTGTCTGTCTATCTATCTATCTATCTATCTATCTATCTATCTATCTATCTATCTATCTATCTATCATCTATCTATCTTTCTATCTATCTATCTATCTATCATCTATCTATCTTTCTATCTATCTATCTATCTATCTATCTATCTATCTATCTATCTATCTATTTATCAATTTCTCTATCTTTCTCTCTCTCTCTCTCCATTAATATACATCCTCATCTGTCTGTCTGTCTCTGTCTGTCTGTCATCCATACATTAACTATCCATCCATCTATCTATCTATCATCTATCTATCCATCTCTCCATCCCTCCATCACTATCTATCTATCTATCCCTCCATCCATCTATCCCGATCTATCATCTA
>NW_027256885.1:9684017-9701517 GCF_029215685.1 Pituophis catenifer annectens
ATCTATCGAGTGATCTATCGAGCGATCTATCGATCTATCTATCCATTAATATACATCCTCATCTGTCTGTCTGTCTCTATCTGTCATACATACATTATCTCTCTCTCTCTCTCTCTCTCTATCATCTATCTATCTATCTATCTATCTATCTATCTATCTATCTATCTATCTATCTATCTATCTATCTATCATGTACCTACTGTACCTACCTACCTACCTAGCTTCCTGTCTATCTAACTATCTATCTATCTATCTATCTATCTATCTATCTATCTATCTATCTATCATCTATCTATCCATCTCTCCATCCGTCCATCCCAATCTATCTATCCATCCCTCCATCCATCTATCTCTATCTATCTATCTATCTATCTATCTATCTATCTATCTATCTATCATCTATCTATCCATCTATCCATCCCTCCATCCCTATCTATCTATCTATCTATCTATCTATCTATCTATCTATCTATCCCTCCATCCCTCCATCCATCCATCCATCCACCTATCATATATCTATCTATCTAACTATCTATCTATCTATCTATCTATCTATCTATCTATCTATCTATCTATCTATCATGTACCTACTGTACCTACCTACCTACCTAGCTACCTACCTAATAGTCTATCTACCTGCCTACCTGTACGTCTGTCTGTCTGTCTGTCTATCTTTCTATCTATCTATCTATCTATCTATCTATCTATCTATCTATCATCTATCTATCTTTCTATCTATCTATCTATCATCTATCTATCTTTCTTTCTATCTATCTATCTATCTATCTATCTATTTATCAATTTCTCTATCTTTCTCTCTCTCTCTCTCCATTAATATGCATCCTCATCTGTCTGTCTGTCTCTGTCTGTCTGTCATCCATACATTAACTATCCATCCATCTATCTATCTATCATCTATCTATCCATCTCTCCATCCCTCCATCACTATCTATCTATCTATCTATCCCTCCATCCATCTATCCCGATCTATCATCTATCATCTATCTATCCATCCATCCATCCATCCATCCATCCATCCATCCATCCATCCATCCATCTACCTATCATCTATCTTTCTTTCTATCTATCTATCTATCTATCTATCTATCTATCTATCTATCTATCTATCTATCTATCGAGCGATCTATCGAGCGATCTATCGATCTATCTATCCATTAATATACATCCTCATCTGTCTGTCTGTCTCTGTCTGTCATACATACATTATGTATCTATCTATCTATCTATCTATCTATCTATCTATCTATCTATCATCTATCTATCCCTCTCTCCATCCCTCCATCCCTATATATCTCTCCATCCCTCCATCCATCTATCCCTAACTATCATCTATCTATCTATCTATCTATCTATCTATCTATCTATCTATCATCTATCTATCCATCTCTCCATCTCTCCATCCCTCCATCCTTATCTATCTATCTATCCATCCATCCATCCATCTATCCCTATCTATCTATCATCTATCTATCTTTCTATCTATCTATCTATCTATCTATCTATCTATCTATCTATCTATCATCTATCTATCTATCTATCTATCTTTCTTTCTATCTATCTATCTATCTATCTATCTATCTTTCTGTCTATCTATCTATCTTTCTATCTATCTATCTATCTATCTATCTATCTATCTATCTATCTATCTATCATCTATCTATCCATCTCTCCATCCCTCCATCACTATCTATCTATCTATCTATCCCTCCATCCATCTATCCCGATCTATCATCTATCATCTATCTATCCATCCATCCATCCATCCATCCATCCATCCATCCATCCATCCATCTACCTATCATCTATCTTTCTTTCTATCTATCTATCTATCTATCTATCTATCTATCTATCTATCTATCGAGCGATCTATCGAGCGATCTATCGATCTATCTATCCATTAATATACATCCTCATCTGTCTGTCTGTCTCTGTCTGTCATACATACATTATGTATCTATCTATCTATCTATCTATCTATCTATCTATCTATCTATCTATCTATCTATCATCTATCTATCCCTCTCTCCATCCCTCCATCCCTATATATCTCTCCATCCCTCCATCCATCTATCCCTAACTATCATCTATCTATCTATCTATCTATCTATCTATCTATCTATCTATCTATCTATCATCTATCTATCCATCTCTCCATCTCTCCATCCCTCCATCCTTATCTATTTATCTATCCATCCATCCATCCATCTATCCCTATCTATCTATCATCTATCTATCTTTCTATCTATCTATCTTTCTATCTTTCTATCTATCTATCTATCTATCATCTATCTATCTTTCTATCTATCTATCTATCTATCTATCTATCTATCTATCTATCTATTTATCAATTTCTCTATCTTTCTCTCTCTCTCTCTCTCCATTAATATACATCCTCATCTGTCTGTCTGTCTCTGTCTGTCTGTCATCCATACATTATCTATCCATCCATCTATCTATCAATCATCTATCTATCCATCTCTCCATCCCTCCATCCCTATCTATCTATCTATCTATCTATCTATCTATCTATCTATCTATCTATCTATCCCTCCATCCATCTATCCCTATCTATCATCTATCATCTATCTATCCATCCATCCATCCACCCATCCATCCATCCATCTATCTACCTATCATCTATCTTTCTATCTATCTATCTATCTATCTATCTATCTATCTATCTATCTATCGAGCGATCTATCGAGCGATCTATCGAGCGATCTATCCATTAATATACATCCTCATCTGTCTGTCTGTCTCTGTCTGTCATACATACATTATGTATCTATCTATCTATCTATCTATCTATCTATCTATCTATCTATCTATCTATCATCTATCTATCCCTCTCTCCATCCCTCCATCCCTATCTATCTCTCCATCCCTCCATCCATCTATCCCTAACTATCATCTATCTATCTATCTATCTATCTATCTATCTATCTATCTATCTATCATCTATCTATCCATCTCTCCATCTCTCCATCCCTCCATCCTTATCTATCTATCTATCCATCCATCCATCCATCTATCCCTATCTATCTATCATCTATCTATCTATCTATCTATCTATCTATCTATCTATCTATCTATCTATCTTTCTTTCTATCTATCTATCTATCTATCTATCTATCTATCTATCTATCTATCTATCTTTCTGTCTATCTATCTATCTTTCTATCTATCTATCTATCTATCATCTATCTATCTTTCTATCTATCTATCTATCTATCTATCATCTATCTATCTTTCTATCTATCTATCTATCTATCTATCTATCTATTTATCAATTTCTCTATCTTTCTCTCTCTCTCTCTCCATTAATATACATCCTCATCTGTCTGTCTGTCTCTGTCTGTCTGTCATCCATACATTATCTATCCATCCATCTATCTATCAATCATCTATCTATCCATCTCTCCATCCCTCCATCCCTATCTATCTATCTATCTATCTATCCCTCCATCCATCTATCCCTATCTATCATCTATCATCTATCTATCCATCCATCCATCCACCCATCCATCCATCCATCTATCTACCTATCATCTATCTTTCTATCTATCTATCTAACCATCCATCTATCTATCAATCATCTATCTATCCATCTCTCCATCCCTCCATCCCTATATATCTATCTATCTATCCCTCCATCCATCTATCCCTATCTATCATCTATCATCTATCTATCCATCCATCCACCCATCCATCCATCCATCTATCTACCTATCATCTATCTTTCTATCTATCTATCTATCTATCTATCTATCTATCTATCTATCTATCTATCTATCGAGTGATCTATCGAGCGATCTATCGATCTATCTATCCATTAATATAAATCCTCATCTGTCTGTCTGTCTCTATCTGTCATACATACATTATCTCTCTCTCTCTCTCTCTCTATCTACCTATCTATCTATCTATCTATCTATCTATCTATCTATCTATCTATCTATCTATCATGTACCTACTGTACCTACCTACCTACCTAGCTTCCTGTCTATCTAACTATCTATCTATCTATCTATCTATCTATCTATCTATCTATCTATCTATCATCTATTTATCCATCTCTCCATCCGTCCATCCCAATCTATCTATCCATCCCTCCATCCATCTATCCCTATCTATCTATCTATCTATCTATCTATCTATCTATCTATCTATCTATCTATCTATCATCTATCTATCCATCTATCCATCCCTCCATCCCTATCTATCTATCTATCTATCTATCTATCCCTCCATCCCTCCATCCATCCATCCATCCACCTATCATATATCTATCTATCTATCTATCTATCTATCTATCTATCTATCTATCTATCTATCTATCTATCTATCTATCATGTACCTACTGTACCTACCTACCTACCTAGCTACCTACCTAATAGTCTATCTACCTGCCTACCTGTACGTCTGTCTGTCTGTCTGTCTATCTATCTTTCTATCTATCTATCTATCTATCTATCTATCTATCTATCTATCTATCTATCATCTATCTATCTTTCTATCTATCTATCTATCATCTATCTATCTTTCTTTCTATCTATCTATCTATCTATCTATCTATCTATCTATTTATCAATTTCTCTATCTTTCTCTCTCTCTCTCCATTAATATACATCCTCATCTGTCTGTCTGTCTCTGTCTGTCTGTCATCCATACATTAACTATCCATCCATCTATCTATCTATCATCTATCTATCCATCTCTCCATCCCTCCATCACTATCTATCTATCTATCCCTCCATCCATCTATCCCGATCTATCATCTATCATCTATCTATCCATCCATCTTTCCATCCATCCATCCATCCATCCATCTACCTATCATCTATCTTTCTATCTATCTATCTATCTATCTATCTATCTATCTATCTATCTATCTATCTATTTATCAATTTCTCTATCTTTCTCTCTCTCTCTCTCCATTAATATACATCCTCATCTGTCTGTCTGTCTCTGTCTGTCTGTCATCCATACATTATCTATCCATCCATCTATCTATCAATCATCTATCTATCCATCTCTCCATCCCTCCATCCCTATCTATCTATTTATCTATCTATCCCTAAATCCATCTATCCCTATCTATCATCTATCATCTATCTATCCATCCATCCATCCACCCATCCATCCATCCATCTATCTACCTATCATCTATCTTTCTATCTATCTATCTATCCATCCATCTATCTATCAATCATCTATCTATCCATCTCTCCATCCCTCCATCCCTATATATCTATCTATCTATCCCTCCATCCATCTATCCCTATCTATCATCTATCATCTATCTATCCATCCATCCACCCATCCATCCATCCATCTATCTACCTATCATCTATCTTTCTATCTATCTATCTATCTATCTATCTATCTATCTATCTATCTATCTATCGAGTGATCTATCGAGCGATCTATCGATCTATCTATCCATTAATATACATCCTCATCTGTCTGTCTGTCTCTATCTGTCATACATACATTATCTCTCTCTCTCTCTCTCTCTCTATCATCTATCTATCTATCTATCTATCTATCTATCTATCTATCTATCTATCTATCTATCTATCTATCTATCATGTACCTACTGTACCTACCTACCTACCTAGCTTCCTGTCTATCTAACTATCTATCTATCTATCTATCTATCTATCTATCTATCTATCTATCTATCATCTATCTATCCATCTCTCCATCCGTCCATCCCAATCTATCTATCCATCCCTCCATCCATCTATCCCTATCTATCTATCTATCTATCTATCTATCTATCTATCTATCTATCTATCATCTATCTATCCATCTATCCATCCCTCCATCCCTATCTATCTATCTATCTATCTATCTATCTATCTATCTATCCCTCCATCCCTCCATCCATCCATCCATCCACCTATCATATATCTATCTATCTATCTATCTATCTATCTATCTATCTATCTATCTATCTATCTATCTATCATGTACCTACTGTACCTACCTACCTACCTAGCTACCTACCTAATAGTCTATCTACCTGCCTACCTGTACGTCTGTCTGTCTGTCTGTCTATCTATCTATCTATCTATCTATCTATCTATCTATCTATCATCTATCTATCTTTCTATCTATCTATCTATCATCTATCTATCTTTCTTTCTATCTATCTATCTATCTATCTATCTATTTATCAATTTCTCTATCTTTCTCTCTCTCTCTCTCCATTAATATGCATCCTCATCTGTCTGTCTGTCTCTGTCTGTCTGTCATCCATACATTAACTATCCATCCATCTATCTATCTATCAT
This sequence comes from Pituophis catenifer annectens, assembly GCF_029215685.1. NCBI lineage: Eukaryota > Metazoa > Chordata > Lepidosauria > Squamata > Colubridae > Pituophis > Pituophis catenifer. The sequence continues at coordinate 9,690,338 of NW_027256885.1, forward strand.
CTATCTATCCATCTCTCCATCCCTCCATCACTATCTATCTATCTATCTATCCCTCCATCCATCTATCCCGATCTATCATCTATCATCTATCTATCCATCCATCCATCCATCCATCCATCCATCCATCCATCTACCTATCATCTATCTTTCTTTCTATCTATCTATCTATCTATCTATCTATCTATCTATCTATCTATCTATCGAGCGATCTATCGATCTATCTATCGATCTATCTATCCATTAATATACATCCTCATCTGTCTGTCTGTCTCTGTCTGTCATACATACATTATGTATCTATCTATCTATCTATCTATCTATCTATCTATCTATCTATCTATCTATCTATCTATCATCTATCTATCCCTCTCTCCATCCCTCCATCCCTATATATCTCTCCATCCCTCCATCCATCTATCCCTAACTATCATCTATCTATCTATCTATCTATCTATCTATCTATCTATCTATCTATCATCTATCTATCCATCTCTCCATCTCTCCATCCCTCCATCCTTATCTATCTATCTATCCATCCATCCATCCATCTATCCCTATCTATCTATCATCTATCTATCTTTCTATCTATCTATCTATCTATCTATCTATCATCTATCTATCTATCTATCTATCTATCTTTCTTTCTATCTATCTATCTATCTATCTATCTTTCTGTCTATCTATCTATCTTTCTATCTATCTATCTATCTATCTATCTATCATCTATCTATCTTTCTATCTTTCTATCTATCTATCTATCTATCATCTATCTATCTTTCTATCTATCTATCTATCTATCTATCTATCTATCTATTTATCAATTTCTCTATCTTTCTCTCTCTCTCTCTCTCCATTAATATACATCCTCATCTGTCTGTCTGTCTCTGTCTGTCTGTCATCCATACATTATCTATCCATCCATCTATCTATCAATCATCTATCTATCCATCTCTCCATCCCTCCATCCCTATCTATCTATCTATCTATCTATCTATCCCTCCATCCATCTATCCCTATCTATCATCTATCATCTATCTATCCATCCATCCATCCACCCATCCATCCATCCATCTATCTACCTATCATCTATCTTTCTATCTATCTATCTATCTATCTATCTATCTATCTATCTATCTATCTATCTATCTATCATGTACCTACTGTACCTACCTACATACCTAGCTTCCTGTCTATCTATCTATCTATCTATCTATCTATCTATCTATCTATCTATCTATCATCTATCTATCCATCTCTCCATCCGTCCATCCCAATCTATCTATCCATCCCTCCATCCATCTATCCCTATCTATCTATCTATCTATCTATCTATCTATCTATCTATCTATCATCTATCTTTCCATCTCTCCATCCCTCCATCCCTATCTATCTATCTATCTATCTATCTATCCCTCAATCCCTCCATCCATCCATCGATCCATCCATCCATCTATCATATATCTATCTATCTATCTATCTATCTATCTATCTATCTATCTATCTATCTATCTATCATCTATCTATCCATCTCTCCATCTCTCCATCCCTCCATCCTTATCTATCTATCTATCCATCCATCCATCCATCTATCCCTATCTATCTATCATCTATCTATCTATCTATCTATCTATCTTTCTGTCTATCTATCTTTCTATCTATCTATCTATCTATCTATCATCTATCTATCTTTCTATCTATCTATCTATCTATCTATCTATCTATCTATCTATCATCTATCTATCTTTCTATCTATCTATCTATCTATCTATCTATCTATTTATCAATTTCTCTATCTTTCTCTCTCTCTCTCTCCATTAATATACATCCTCATCTGTCTGTCTGTCTCTGTCTGTCTGTCATCCATACATTATCTATCCATCCATCTATCTATCAATCATCTATCTATCCATCTCTCCATCCCTCCATCCCTATCTATCTATTTATCTATCTATCCCTAAATCCATCTATCCCTATCTATCATCTATCATCTATCTATCCATCCATCCATCCATCCACCCATCCATCCATCCATCTATCTACCTATCATCTATCTTTCTATCTATCTATCTATCCATCCATCTATCTATCAATCATCTATCTATCCATCTCTCCATCCCTCCATCCCTATCTATCTATCTATCTATCTATCTATCTATCTATCTATCCCTCCATCCATCTATCCCTATCTATCATCTATCATCTATCTATCCATCCATCCATCCACCCATCCATCCATCCATCTATCTACCTATCATCTATCTTTCTATCTATCTATCTATCTATCTATCTATCTATCTATCTATCTATCTATCTATCTATCGAGCGATCTATCGAGCGATCTATCGAGCGATCTATCCATTAATATACATCCTCATCTGTCTGTCTGTCTCTGTCTGTCATACATACATTATGTATCTATCTATCTATCTATCTATCTATCTATCTATCTATCTATCTATCTATCATCTATCTATCCCTCTCTCCATCCCTCCATCCCTATCTATCTCTCCATCCCTCCATCCATCTATCCCTAACTATCATCTATCTATCTATCTATCTATCTATCTATCTATCTATCTATCTATCTATCATCTATCTATCCATCTCTCCATCTCTCCATCCCTCCATCCTTATCTATCTATCTATCCATCCATCCATCCATCTATCCCTATCTATCTATCATCTATCTATCTATCTATCTATCTATCTATCTATCTATCTGTCTGTCTATCTATCTATCTATCTATCTTTCTTTCTATCTATCTATCTATCTATCTATCTATCTATCTATCTATCTTTCTGTCTATCTATCTATCTTTCTATCTATCTATCTATCTATCTATCATCTATCTATCTTTCTATCTATCTATCTATCTATCTATCATCTATCTATCTTTCTATCTATCTATCTATCTATCTATCTATCTATCTATTTATCAATTTCTCTATCTTTCTCTCTCTCTCTCTCCATTAATATACATCCTCATCTGTCTGTCTGTCTCTGTCTGTCTGTCATCCATACATTATCTATCCATCCATCTATCTATCAATCATCTATCTATCCATCTCTCCATCCCTCCATCCCTATCTATCTATCTATCTATCTATCTATCTATCTATCCCTCCATCCATCTATCCCTATCTATCATCTATCATCTATCTATCCATCCATCCATCCACCCATCCATCCATCCATCTATCTACCTATCATCTATCTTTCTATCTATCTATCTAACCATCCATCTATCTATCAATCATCTATCTATCCATCTCTCCATCCCTCCATCCCTATATATCTATCTATCTATCCCTCCATCCATCTATCCCTATCTATCATCTATCATCTATCTATCCATCCATCCACCCATCCATCCATCCATCTATCTACCTATCATCTATCTTTCTTTCTATCTATCTATCTATCTATCTATCTATCTATCTATCTATCTATCGAGTGATCTATCGAGCGATCTATCGATCTATCTATCCATTAATATAAATCCTCATCTGTCTGTCTGTCTCTATCTGTCATACATACATTATCTCTCTCTCTCTCTCTCTCTCTATCTATCATCTATCTATCTATCTATCTATCTATCTATCTATCTATCTATCTATCTATCTATCTATCTATCTATCTATCTATCATGTACCTACTGTACCTACCTACCTACCTAGCTTCCTGTCTATCTATCTATCTATCTATCTATCTATCTATCTATCTATCTATCTATCATCTATTTATCCATCTCTCCATCCGTCCATCCCAATCTATCTATCCATCCCTCCATCCATCTATCCCTATCTATCTATCTATCTATCTATCTATCTATCTATCTATCTATCTATCATCTATCTATCCATCTATCCATCCCTCCATCCCTATCTATCTATCTATCTATCTATCTATCCCTCCATCCCTCCATCCATCCATCCATCCACCTATCATATATCTATCTATCTATCTATCTATCTATCTATCTATCTATCTATCTATCTATCTATCTATCATGTACCTACTGTACCTACCTACCTACCTAGCTACCTACCTAATAGTCTATCTACCTGCCTACCTGTACGTCTGTCTGTCTGTCTGTCTATCTATCTTTCTATCTATCTATCTATCTATCTATCTATCTATCTATCTATCTATCTATCTATCTATCATCTATCTATCTTTCTATCTTTCTATCTATCTATCTATCATCTATCTATCTTTCTTTCTATCTATCTATCTATCTATCTATCTATCTATTTATCAATTTCTCTATCTTTCTCTCTCTCTCTCTCCATTAATATACATCCTCATCTGTCTGTCTGTCTCTGTCTGTCTGTCATCCATACATTAACTATCCATCCATCTATCTATCTATCATCTATCTATCCATCTCTCCATCCCTCCATCACTATCTATCTATCTATCCCTCCATCCATCTATCCCGATCTATCATCTATCATCTATCTATCCATCCATCTTTCCATCCATCCATCCATCCATCCATCCATCTACCTATCATCTATCTTTCTATCTATCTATCTATCTATCATCTATCTATCCATCTCTCCATCCCTCCATCCCTATCTATCTATCTATCTATCTATCTATCTATCTATCTATCCCTCAATCCCTCCATCCATCCATCGATCCATCCATCCATCTATCATATATCTATCTATCTATCTATCTATCTATCTATCTATCTATCTATCTATCTATCATCTATCTATCCATCTCTCCATCTCTCCATCCCTCCATCCTTATCTATCTATCTATCCATCCATCCATCCATCTATCCCTATCTATCTATCATCTATCTATCTATCTATCTATCTATCTTTCTGTCTATCTATCTTTCTATCTATCTATCTATCTATCTATCATCTATCTATCTTTCTATCTATCTATCTATCTATCTATCTATCTATCTATCTATCTATCTATCATCTATCTATCTTTCTATCTATCTATCTATCTATCTATTTATCAATTTCTCTATCTTTCTCTCTCTCTCTCTCCATTAATATACATCCTCATCTGTCTGTCTGTCTCTGTCTGTCTGTCATCCATACATTATCTATCCATCCATCTATCTATCAATCATCTATCTATCCATCTCTCCATCCCTCCATTCCTATCTATCTATTTATCTATCTATCCCTAAATCCATCTATCCCTATCTATCATCTATCATCTATCTATCCATCCATCCATCCATCCACCCATCCATCCATCCATCTATCTACCTATCATCTATCTTTCTATCTATCTATCTATCCATCCATCTATCTATCAATCATCTATCTATCCATCTCTCCATCCCTCCATCCCTATCTATCTATCTATCTATCTATCTATCTATCTATCTATCTATCCCTCCATCCATCTATCCCTATCTATCATCTATCATCTATCTATCCATCCATCCATCCACCCATCCATCCATCCATCTATCTACCTATCATCTATCTTTCTATCTATCTATCTATCTATCTATCTATCTATCTATCTATCTAGCGATCTATCGAGCGATCTATCGAGCGATCTATCCATTAATATACATCCTCATCTGTCTGTCTGTCTCTGTCTGTCATACATACATTATGTATCTATCTATCTATCTATCTATCTATCTATCTATCTATCTATCTATCTATCATCTATCTATCCCTCTCTCCATCCCTCCATCCCTATCTATCTCTCCATCCCTCCATCCATCTATCCCTAACTATCATCTATCTATCTATCTATCTATCTATCTATCTATCTATCTATCTATCTATCTATCATCTATCTATCCATCTCTCCATCTCTCCATCCCTCCATCCTTATCTATCTATCTATCCATCCATCCATCCATCTATCCCTATCTATCTATCATCTATCTATCTATCTATCTATCTATCTATCTATCTATCTATCTATCTATCTATCTTTCTTTCTTTCTATCTATCTATCTATCTATCTATCTATCTATCTATCTTTCTGTCTATCTATCTATCTTTCTATCTATCTATCTATCTATCATCTATCTATCTTTCTATCTATCTATCTATCTATTTATCAATTTCTCTATCTTTCTCTCTCTCTCTCTCCATTAATATACATCCTCATCTGTCTGTCTGTCTCTGTCTGTCTGTCATCCATACATTATCTATCCATCCATCTATCTATCAATCATCTATCTATCCATCTCTCCATCCCTCCATCCCTATCTATCTATCTATCTATCTATCTATCTATCTATCTATCCCTCCATCCATCTATCCCTATCTATCATCTATCATCTATCTATCCATCCATCCATCCACCCATCCATCCATCCATCTATCTACCTATCATCTATCTTTCTATCTATCTATCTATCCATCCATCTATCTATCAATCATCTATCTATCCATCTCTCCATCCCTCCATCCCTATATATCTATCTATCTATCCCTCCATCCATCTATCCCTATCTATCATCTATCATCTATCTATCCATCCATCCACCCATCCATCCATCCATCTATCTACCTATCATCTATCTTTCTATCTATCTATCTACCTATCTATCTATCTATCTATCTATCTATCTATCTATCTATCTATCTATCTATCGAGTGATCTATCGAGCGATCTATCGATCTATCTATCCATTAATATAAATCCTCATCTGTCTGTCTGTCTCTATCTGTCATACATACATTATCTCTCTCTCTCTCTCTCTCTATCTATCATCTATCTATCTATCTATCTATCTATCTATCTATCTATCTATCTATCTATCTATCTATCTATCTATCATGTACCTACTGTACCTACCTACCTACCTAGCTTCCTGTCTATCTAACTATCTATCTATCTATCTATCTATCTATCTATCTATCTATCTATCATCTATTTATCCATCTCTCCATCCGTCCATCCCAATCTATCTATCCATCCCTCCATCCATCTATCCCTATCTATCTATCTATCTATCTATCTATCTATCTATCTATCTATCATCTATCTATCCATCTATCCATCCCTCCATCCCTATCTATCTATCTATCTATCTATCTATCTATCCCTCCATCCCTCCATCCATCCATCCATCCACCTATCATCTATCTATCTATCTATCTATCTATCTATCTATCTATCTATCTATCTATCTATCTATCTATCTATCATGTACCTACTGTACCTACCTACCTACCTAGCTACCTACCTAATAGTCTATCTACCTGCCTACCTGTACGTCTGTCTGTCTGTCTGTCTATCTATCTTTCTATCTATCTATCTATCTATCTATCTATCTATCTATCTATCTATCTATCTATCTATCATCTATCTATCTTTCTATCTATCTATCTATCATCTATCTATCTTTCTTTCTATCTATCTATCTATCTATCTATCTATCTATCTATCTATCTATTTATCAATTTCTCTATCTTTCTCTCTCTCTCTCTCCATTAATATACATCCTCATCTGTCTGTCTGTCTCTGTCTGTCTGTCATCCATACATTAACTATCCATCCATCTATCTATCTATCATCTATCTATCCATCTCTCCATCCCTCCATCACTATCTATCTATCTATCCCTCCATCCATCTATCCCGATCTATCATCTATCATCTATCTATCCATCCATCTTTCCATCCATCCATCCATCCATCCATCCATCTACCTATCATCTATCTTTCTATCTATCTATCTATCTATCTATCTATCTATCTATCTATCTATTTATCAATTTCTCTATCTTTCTCTCTCTCTCTCTCCATTAATATACATCCTCATCTGTCTGTCTGTCTCTGTCTGTCTGTCATCCATACATTATCTATCCATCCATCTATCTATCAATCATCTATCTATCCATCTCTCCATCCCTCCATCCCTATCTATCTATTTATCTATCTATCCCTAAATCCATCTATCCCTATCTATCATCTATCATCTATCTATCCATCCATCCATCCACCCATCCATCCATCCATCTATCTACCTATCATCTATCTTTCTATCTATCTATCTATCCATCCATCTATCTATCAATCATCTATCTATCCATCTCTCCATCCCTCCATCCCTATATATCTATCTATCTATCCCTCCATCCATCTATCCCTATCTATCATTTATCATCTATCTATCCATCCATCCACCCATCCATCCATCCATCTATCTACCTATCATCTATCTTTCTATCTATCTATCTATCTATCTATCTATCTATCTATCTATCTATCTATCTATCGAGTGATCTATCGAGCGATCTATCGATCTATCTATCCATTAATATACATCCTCATCTGTCTGTCTGTCTCTATCTGTCATACATACATTATCTCTCTCTCTCTCTCTCTCTCTATCATCTATCTATCTATCTATCTATCTATCTATCTATCTATCTATCTATCTATCTATCTATCTATCTATCTATCTATCTATCATGTACCTACTGTACCTACCTACCTAGCTAGCTTCCTGTCTATCTAACTATCTATCTATCTATCTATCTATCTATCTATCTATCTATCTATCTATCATCTATCTATCCATCTCTCCATCCGTCCATCCCAATCTATCTATCCATCCCTCCATCCATCTATCCCTATCTATCTATCTATCTATCTATCTATCTATCTATCTATCTATCTATCATCTATCTATCCATCTATCCATCCCTCCATCCCTATCTATCTATCTATCTATCTATCTATCTATCTATCCCTCCATCCCTCCATCCATCCATCCATCCACCTATCATATATCTATCTATCTATCTATCTATCTATCTATCTATCTATCTATCTATCTATCTATCTATCTATCTATCATGTACCTACTGTACCTACCTACCTACCTAGCTACCTACCTAATAGTCTATCTACCTGCCTACCTGTACGTCTGTCTGTCTGTCTGTCTATCTATCTATCTATCTATCTATCTATCTATCTATCTATCTATCATCTATCTATCTTTCTATCTATCTATCTATCATCTATCTATCTTTCTTTCTATCTATCTATCTATCTATCTATCTATTTATCAATTTCTCTATCTTTCTCTCTCTCTCTCTCCATTAATATGCATCCTCATCTGTCTGTCTGTCTCTGTCTGTCTGTCATCCATACATTAACTATCCATCCATCTATCTATCTATCATCTATCTATCCATCTCTCCATCCCTCCATCACTATCTATCTATCTATCTATCCCTCCATCCATCTATCCCGATCTATCATCTATCATCTATCTATCCATCCATCCATCCATCCATCCATCCATCCATCCATCCATCTACCTATCATCTATCTTTCTTTCTATCTATCTATCTATCTATCTATCTATCTATCTATCTATCTATCTATCGAGCGATCTATCGAGCGATCTATCGATCTATCTATCCATTAATATACATCCTCATCTGTCTGTCTGTCTCTGTCTGTCATACATACATTATGTATCTATCTATCTATCTATCTATCTATCTATCTATCTATCTATCTATCATCTATCTATCCCTCTCTCCATCCCTCCATCCCTATATATCTCTCCATCCCTCCATCCATCTATCCCTAACTATCATCTATCTATCTATCTATCTATCTATCTATCTATCTATCTATCTATCATCTATCTATCCATCTCTCCATCTCTCCATCCCTCCATCCTTATCTATCTATCTATCCATCCATCCATCCATCTATCCCTATCTATCTATCATCTATCTATCTTTCTATCTATCTATCTATCTATCTATCTATCTATCTATCATCTATCTATCTATCTATCTATCTTTCTTTCTATCTATCTATCTATCTATCTATCTATCTTTCTGTCTATCTATCTATCTTTCTATCTATCTATCTATCTATCTATCTATCTATCTATCATCTATCTATCTTTCTATCTTTCTATCTATCTATCTATCTATCATCTATCTATCTTTCTATCTATCTATCTATCTATCTATCTATCTATTTATCAATTTCTCTATTTTTCTCTCTCTCTCTCTCTCCATTAATATACATCCTCATCTGTCTGTCTGTCTCTGTCTGTCTGTCATCCATACATTATCTATCCATCCATCTATCTATCAATCATCTATCTATCCATCTCTCCATCCCTCCATCCCTATCTATCTATCTATCTATCTATCTATCTATCCCTCCATCCATCTATCCCTATCTATCATCTATCATCTATCTATCCATCCATCCATCCACCCATCCATCCATCCATCTATCTACCTATCATCTATCTTTCTATCTATCTATCTATCTATCTATCTATCTATCTATCTATCTATCGAGCGATCTATCGAGCGATCTATCGAGCGATCTATCCATTAATATACATCCTCATCTGTCTGTCTGTCTCTGTCTGTCATACATACATTATGTATCTATCTATCTATCTATCTATCTATCGATCTATCTATCTATCTATCTATCTATCATCTATCTATCCCTCTCTCCATCCCTCCATCCCTATCTATCTCTCCATCCCTCCATCCATCTATCCCTAACTATCATCTATCTATCTATCTATCTATCTATCTATCTATCTATCTATCTATCTATCATCTATCTCTCCATCTCTCCATCTCTCCATCCCTCCATCCTTATCTATCTATCTATCCATCCGTCCATCCATCTATCCCTATCTATCTATCATCTATCTGTCTATCTATCTATCTATCTATCTATCTATCTATCTATCTATCTATCTATCTATCTATCTTTCTTTCTTTCTTTCTATCTATCTATCTATCTATCTATCTATCTATCTATCTTTCTGTCTATCTATCTATCTTTCTATCTATCTATCTATCTATCTATCATCTATCTATCTTTCTATCTATCTATCTATCTATCTATCTATCATCTATCTATCTTTCTATCTATCTATCTATCTATCTATCTATCTATCTATCTATCTATTTATCAATTTCTCTATCTTTCTCTCTCTCTCTCTCCATTAATATACATCCTCATCTGTCTGTCTGTCTCTGTCTGTCTGTCATCCATACATTATCTATCCATCCATCTATCTATCAATCATCTATCTATCCATCTCTCCATCCCTCCATCCCTATCTATCTATATATCTATCTATCCCTCCATCCATCTATCCCTATCTATCATCTATCATCTATCTATCCATCCATCCATCCACCCATCCATCCATCCATCTATCT
>NW_027256885.1:9706517-9709017 GCF_029215685.1 Pituophis catenifer annectens
TCTATCTATCTATCTATCTATCTTTCTGTCTATCTATCTATCTTTCTATCTATCTATCTATCTATCTATCATCTATCTATCTTTCTATCTATCTATCTATCTATCTATCTATCATCTATCTATCTTTCTATCTATCTATCTATCTATCTATCTATCTATCTATTTATCAATTTCTCTATCTTTCTCTCTCTCTCTCTCCATTAATATACATCCTCATCTGTCTGTCTGTCTCTGTCTGTCTGTCATCCATACATTATCTATCCATCCATCTATCTATCAATCATCTATCTATCCATCTCTCCATCCCTCCATCCCTATCTATCTATCTATCTATCTATCCCTCCATCCATCTATCCCTATCTATCATCTATCATCTATCTATCCATCCATCCATCCACCCATCCATCCATCCATCTATCTACCTATCATCTATCTTTCTATCTATCTATCTAACCATCCATCTATCTATCAATCATCTATCTATCCATCTCTCCATCCCTCCATCCCTATTTATCTATCTATCTATCTCTCTATCTATCCCTCCATCCATCTATCCCTATCTATCATCTATCATCTATCTATCCATCCATCCATCCACCCATCCATCCATCCATCCATCCATCTATCTACCTATCATCTATCTTTCTATCTATCTATCTATCTATCTATCTATCTATCTATCTATCTATCTATCTATCTATCTATCTATCTATCATGTACCTACTGTACCTACCTACATACCTAGCTTCCTGTCTATCTATCTATCTATCTATCTATCTATCTATCTATCATCTATCTATCCATCTCTCCATCCGTCCATCCCAATCTATCTATCCATCCCTCCATCCATCTATCCCTATCTATCTATCTATCTATCTATCTATCTATCTATCTATCATCTATCTATCCATCTCTCCATCCCTCCATCCCTATCTATCTATCTATCTATCTATCTATCTATCTATCTATCCCTCAATCCCTCCATCCATCCATCGATCCATCCATCCATCTATCATATATCTATCTATCTATCTATCTATCTATCTATCTATCTATCTATCTATCTATCATCTATCTATCCATCTCTCCATCTCTCCATCCCTCCATCCTTATCTATCTATCTATCCATCCATCCATCCATCTATCCCTATCTATCTATCATCTATCTATCTATCTATCTATCTATCTTTCTGTCTATCTATCTTTCTATCTATCTATCTATCTATCTATCTATCTATCATCTATCTATCTTTCTATCTATCTATCTATCTATCTATCTATCTATCATCTATCTATCTTTCTATCTATCTATCTATCTATCTATCTATTTATCAATTTCTCTATCTTTCTCTCTCTCTCTCTCCATTAATATACATCCTCATCTGTCTGTCTGTCTCTGTCTGTCTGTCATCCATACATTATCTATCCATCCATCTATCTATCAATCATCTATCTATCCATCTCTCCATCCCTCCATCCCTATCTATCTATTTATCTATCTATCCCTAAATCCATCTATCCCTATCTATCATCTATCATCTATCTATCCATCCATCCATCCATCCACCCATCCATCCATCCATCTATCTACCTATCATCTATCTTTCTATCTATCTATCTATCCATCCATCTATCTATCAATCATCTATCTATCCATCTCTCCATCCCTCCATCCCTAAATATCTATCTATCTATCTATCCCTCCATCCATCTATCCCTATCTATCATCTATCATCTATCTATCCATCCATCCACCCATCCATCCATCCATCTATCTACCTATCATCTATCTTTCTATCTATCTATCTATCTATCTATCTATCTATCTATCTATCTATCTAGCGATCTATCGAGCGATCTATCGATCTATCTATCCATTAATATACATCCTCATCTGTCTGTCTGTCTCTATCTGTCATACATACATTATATCTCTCTCTATCTCTCTATCTATCATCTATCTATCTATCTATCTATCTATCTATCTATCTATCTATCTATCTATCTATCTATCTATCTATCTATCTATCATGTACCTACTGTACCTACCTACCTACCTAGCTTCCTGTCTATCTATCTATCTATCTATCTATCTATCTATCTATCTATCTATCTATCATCTATCTATCCATCTCTCCATCCGTCCATCCCAATCTATCTATCCATCCCTCCATCCATCTATCCCTATCTATCTATCTATCTATCTATCTATCTATCTATCTATCTATCTATCTATCATCTATCTATCCATCTCTCCATCCCTCCATCCCTATCTATCTATCTATCTATCTATCTATCTATCTATCTATCTATCTACCTATCATGCACCTACTGTACCTACCTACCTACCTAGCTACCTACCTAATAGTCTATCTACCTGCCTACCTGTACGTCTGTCTGTCTGTCTATCTATCTATCTTTCTATCTATCTATCTATCTATCTATCTATCTATCTATCTATCTATCATTAATCTATCTTTCTATCTATCTTTCTATCATC
>NW_027256885.1:9711517-9714017 GCF_029215685.1 Pituophis catenifer annectens
CCCTCCATTAATATACATCCTCATCTGTCTGTCTGTCTCTGTCTGTCTGTCATCCATACATTATCTATCCATCCATCTATCTATCAATCATCTATCTATCCATCTCTCCATCCCTCCATCCCTATCTATCTATTTATCTATCTATCCCTAAATCCATCTATCCCTATCTATCATCTATCATCTATCTATCCATCCATCCATCCACCCATCCATCCATCCATCTATCTACCTATCATCTATCTTTCTATCTATCTATCTATCCATCCATCTATCTATCAATCATCTATCTATCCATCTCTCCATCCCTCCATCCCTATCTATCTATCTATCTATCTATCCCTCCATCCATCTATCCCTATCTATCATCTATCATCTATCTATCCATCCATCCACCCATCCATCCATCCATCTATCTACCTATCATCTATCTTTCTATCTATCTATCTATCTATCTATCTATCTATCTATCTATCTATCTAGCGATCTATCGAGCGATCTATCGATCTATCTATCCATTAATATACATCCTCATCTGTCTGTCTGTCTCTATCTGTCATACATACATTATCTCTCTCTCTATCTCTCTCTCTATCATCTGTCTATCTATCTATCTATCTATCTATCTATCTATCTATCTATCTATCTATCTATCCATCTCTCCATCCGTCCATCCCAATCTATCTATCCATCCCTCCATCCATCTATCCCTATCTATCTATCTATCTATCTATCTATCTATCTATCTATCTATCATCTATCAATCCATCTCTCCATCCCTCCATCCCTATCTATCTATCTATCTATCTATCTATCTATCTATCTATCCCTCCATCCCTCCATCCATCCATCCATCCATCCATCCACCTATCATATATCTATCTATCTATCTATCTATCTATCTATCTATCTATCTATCTATCATCTATCTATCCATCTCTCCATCCGTCCATCCCAATCTATCTATCCATCCCTCCATCCATCTATCCCTATCTATCTATCTATCTATCTATCTATCTATCTATCTATCTATCTATCATCTATCTATCCATCTCTCCATCCCTCCATCCCTATCTATCTATCTATCTATCTATCTATCTATCTATCCCTCAATCCCTCCATCCATCCATCGATCCATCCATCCATCTATCATATATCTATCTATCTATCTATCTATCTATCTATCTATCTATCTATCTATCATCTATCTATCCATCTCTCCATCTCTCCATCCCTCCATCCTTATCTATCTATCTATCCATCCATCCATCCATCTATCCCTATCTATCTATCATCTATCTATCTATCTATCTATCTATCTATCTTTCTGTCTATCTATCTTTCTATCTATCTATCTATCTATCTATCTATCATCTATCTATCTTTCTATCTATCTATCTATCTATCTATCTATCTATCATCTATCTATCTTTCTATCTATCTATCTATCTATCTATCTATCTATTTATCAATTTCTCTATCTTTCTCTCTCTCTCTCTCCATTAATATACATCCTCATCTGTCTGTCTGTCTCTGTCTGTCTGTCATCCATACATTATCTATCCATCCATCTATCTATCAATCATCTATCTATCCATCTCTCCATCCCTCCATCCCTATCTATCTATTTATCTATCTATCCCTAAATCCATCTATCCCTATCTATCATCTATCATCTATCTATCCATCCATCCATCCATCCACCCATCCATCCATCCATCTATCTACCTATCATCTATCTTTCTATCTATCTATCTATCCATCCATCTATCTATCAATCATCTATCTATCCATCTCTCCATCCCTCCATCCCTATCTATCTATCTATCTATCTATCCCTCCATCCATCTATCCCTATCTATCATCTATCATCTATCTATCCATCCATCCACCCATCCATCCATCCATCTATCTACCTATCATCTATCTTTCTATCTATCTATCTATCTATCTATCTATCTATCTATCTATCTATCTATCTATCTAGAGATCTATCGAGCGATCTATCGATCTATCTATCCATTAATATACATCCTCATCTGTCTGTCTGTCTCTATCTGTCATACATACATTATCTCTCTCTCTATCTCTCTATCTATCATCTATCTATCTATCTATCTATCTATCTATCTATCTATCTATCTATCTATCTATCTATCTATCTATCATGTACCTACTGTACCTACCTACCTACCTAGCTTCCTGTCTATCTATCTATCTATCTATCTATCTATCTATCTATCTATCTATCTATCATCTATCTATCCATCTCTCCATCCGTCCATCCCAATCTATCTATCCATCCCTCCATCCATCTATCCCTATCTATCTATCTATCTATCTATCTATCTATCTATCTATCTATCATCTATCTATCCATCTCTCCATCCCTCCATCCCTATCTATCTATCTATCTATCTATCTATCTATCTATCCCTCCATCCCTCCATCCCTCCATCCATCCATCCACCTATCATATATCTATCTATCTATCTATCTATCT
>NW_027256885.1:9721517-9724017 GCF_029215685.1 Pituophis catenifer annectens
TATCTATCTATCTATCTATCTATCTATCATCTATCTATCCATCTCTCCATCTCTCCATCCCTCCATCCTTATCTATCTATCTATCCATCCATCCATCCATCTATCCCTATCTATCTATCTATCATCTATCTATCTATCTATCTATCTATCTATCTATCTATCTATCTATCTTTCTATCTATCTATCTATCTATCTATCTATCTATCTATCTTTCTGTCTATCTATCTTTCTATCTATCTATCTATCTATCATCTATCTATCTTTCTATCTATCTATCTATCTATCTATCTATCTATCTATCATCTATCTATCTTTCTATCTATCTATCTATCTATCTATCTATCTATCTATCTATCTATTTATCAATTTCTCTATCTTTCTCTCTCTCTCTCTCCATTAATATACATCCTCATCTGTCTGTCTGTCTCTGTCTGTCTGTCATCCATACATTATCTATCCATCCATCTATCTATCAATCATCTATCTATCCATCTCTCCATCCCTCCATCCCTATCTATCTATTTATCTATCTATCCCTAAATCCATCTATCCCTATCTATCATCTATCATCTATCTATCCATCCATCCATCCATCCACCCATCCATCCATCCATCTATCTACCTATCATCTATCTTTCTATCTATCTATCTATCCATCCATCTATCTATCAATCATCTATCTATCCATCTCTACATCCCTCCATCCCTATCTATCTATCTATCTATCTATCTATCTATCCCTCCATCCATCTATCCCTATCTATCATCTATCATCTATCTATCCATCCATCCACCCATCCATCCACCCATCTATCTACCTATCATCTATCTTTCTATCTATCTATCTATCTATCTATCTATCTATCTATCTATCTATCTATCTAGCGATCTATCGAGCGATCTATCGATCTATCTATCCATTAATATACATCCTCATCTGTCTGTCTGTCTCTATCTGTCATACATACATTATCTCTCTCTCTATCTCTCTATCTATCATCTATCTATCTATCTATCTATCTATCTATCTATCTATCTATCTATCTATCTATCATGTACCTACTGTACCTACCTACCTACCTAGCTTCCTGTCTATCTAACTATCTATCTATCTATCTATCTATCTATCTATCTATCTATCTATCTATCATCTATCTATCCATCTCTCCATCCGCCCATCCCAATCTATCTATCCATCCCTCCATCGATCTATCTCTATCTATCTATCTATCTATCTATCTATCTATCTATCTATCATCTATCTATCCATCTCTCCATCCCTCCATCCCTATCTATTTATCTATCTATCTATCTATCTATCTATCTATCTATCTATCCCTCCATCCCTCCATCCCTCCATCCATCCATCCATCCATCCATCCACCTATCATATATCTATCTATCTATCTATCTATCTATCTATCTATCTATCTATCTATCTATCTATCTATCTATCTATCTATCATGTACCTACTGTACCTACCTACCTACCTAGCTACCTACCTAATAGTCTATCTACCTGCCTACCTGTACGTCTGTCTGTCTGTCTATCTATCTATCTTTCTATCTATCTATCTATCTATCTATCTATCTATCTATCTATCTATCTATCATTAATCTATCTTTCTATCTATCTATCTATCATCTATCTATCTTTCTTTCTATCTATCTATCTATCTATCTATCTATCTATCTATTTATCAATTTCTCTATCTTTCTCTCTCTCTCTCTCCATTAATATACATCCTCATCTGTCTGTCTGTCTCTGTCTGTCTGTCATCCATACATTAACTATCCATCCATCTATCTATCTATCATCTATCTATCCATCTCTCCATCCCTCCATCACTATCTATCTATCTATCCCTCCATCCATCTATCCCGATCTATCATCTACCATCTATCCATCCATCCATCCATCCATCCATCCATCCATCCATCCATCTACCTATCATCTATCTTTCTTTCTATCTATCTATCTATCTATCTATCTATCTATCTATCGAGCGATCTATCGAGCGATCTATCGATCTATCTATCCATTAATATACATCCTCATCTGTCTGTCTGTCTCTGTCTGTCATACATACATTATGTATCTATCTATCTATCTATCTATCTATCTATCTATCTATCTATCATCTATCTATCCCTCTCTCCATCCCTCCATCCCTATCTATCTCTCCATCCCTCCATCCATCTATCCCTAACTATCATCTATCTATCTATCTATCTATCTATCTATCTATCTATCTATCTATCTATCTATCATCTATCTATCCATCTCTCCATCTCTCCATCCCTCCATCCTTATCTATCTATCTATCCATCCATCCATCCATCTATCCCTATCTATCTATCATCTATCTATCTATCTATCTATCTATCTATCTATCTATCTATCTATCTATCTATCTATCTTTCTTTCTATCTATCTATCTATCTATCTATCTATCTATCTATCTTTCTGTCTATCTATCTATCTTTCTATCTATCTATC
>NW_027256885.1:9729017-9741517 GCF_029215685.1 Pituophis catenifer annectens
ATCTATCTATCTATCTATCTATCTATCTATCTATCTATCTATCTATCATGTACCTACTGTACCTACCTACATACCTAGCTTCCTGTCTATCTATCTATCTATCTATCTATCTATCTATCTATCTATCTATCTATCATCTATCTATCCATCTCTCCATCCGTCCATCCCAATCTATCTATCCATCCCTCCATCCATCTATCCCTATCTATCTATCTATCTATCTATCTATCTATCTATCTATCATCTATCTATCCATCTCTCCATCCCTCCATCCCTATCTATCTATCTATCTATCTATCTATCTATCCCTCAATCCCTCCATCCATCCATCGATCCATCCATCCACCTATCATATATCTATCTATCTATCTATCTATCTATCTATCTATCTATCTATCTATCATCTATCTATCCATCTCTCCATCTCTCCATCCCTCCATCCTTATCTATCTATCTATCCATCCATCCATCCATCTATCCCTATCTATCTATCATCTATCTATCTATCTATCTATCTTTCTATCTATCTATCTTTCTATCTATCTATCTATCTATCTATCTATCTATCTATCTATCTATCTTTCTGTCTATCTATCTTTCTATCTATCTATCTATCTTTCTATCTATCTATCTATCTATCTATCTATCTATCATCTATCTATCTTTCTATCTATCTATCTATCTATCTATCTATCTATTTATCAATTTCTCTATCTTTCTCTCTCTCTCTCTCCATTAATATACATCCTCATCTGTCTGTCTGTCTCTGTCTGTCTGTCATCCATACATTATCTATCCATCCATCTATCTATCAATCATCTATCTATCCATCTCTCCATCCCTCCATCCCTATCTATCTATTTATCTATCTATCCCTAAATCCATCTATCCCTATCTATCATCTATCATCTATCTATCCATCCATCCATCCATCCACCCATCCATCCATCCATCTATCTACCTATCATCTATCTTTCTATCTATCTATCTATCCATCCATCTATCTATCAATCATCTATCTATCCATCTCTCCATCCCTCCATCCCTATCTATCTATCTATCTATCTATCTATCTATCTATCTATCCCTCCATCCATCTATCCCTATCTATCATCTATCATCTATCTATCCATCCATCCACCCATCCATCCATCCATCTATCTACCTATCATCTATCTTTCTATCTATCTATCTATCTATCTATCTATCTATCTATCTATCTAGCGATCTATCGAGCGATCTATCGATCTATCTATCCATTAATATACATCCTCATCTGTCTGTCTGTCTCTATCTGTCATACATACATTATCTCTCTCTCTATCTCTCTATCTATCATCTATCTATCTATCTATCTATCTATCTATCTATCTATCTATCTATCTATCTATCATGTACCTACTGTACCTACCTACCTACCTAGCTTCCTGTCTATCTAACTATCTATCTATCTATCTATCTATCTATCTATCTATCTATCTATCTATCTATCATCTATCTATCCATCTCTCCATCCGTCCATCCCAATCTATCTATCCATCCCTCCATCCATCTATCCCTATCTATCTATCTATCTATCATCTATCTATCCATCTCTCCATCCCTCCATCCCTATCTATCTATCTATCTATCTATCTATCTATCTATCTATCTATCTGTCTATCTATCCCTCCATCCCTCCATCCATCCATCCATCCATCCACCTATCATCTATCTATCTATCTATCTATCTATCTATCTATCTATCTATCTATCTATCTATCTGTCTATCTATTTATCTATCTATCTATCATCTATCTATCCATCTCTCCATCCCTCCATCACTATCTATCTATCTATCCCTCCATCCATCTATCCCGATCTATCATCTACCATCTATCCATCCATCCATCCATCCATCCATCCATCCATCTACCTATCATCTATCTTTCTTTCTATCTATCTATCTATCTATCTATCTATCTATCTATCTATCTATCTATCGAGCGATCTATCGAGCGATCTATCGATCTATCTATCCATTAATATACATCCTCATCTTTCTGTCTGTCTCTGTCTGTCATACATACATTATGTATCTATCTATCTATCTATCTATCTATCTATCTATCTATCTATCTATCTATCATCTATCTATCCCTCTCTCCATCCCTCCATCCCTATCTATCTCTCCATCCCTCCATCCATCTATCCCTAACTATCATCTATCTATCTATCTATCTATCTATCTATCTATCTATCTATCTATCATCTATCTATCCATCTCTCCATCTCTCCATCCCTCCATCCTTATCTATCTATCTATCCATCCATCCATCCATCTATCCCTATCTATCTATCATCTATCTATCTTTCTATCTATCTATCTATCTATCTATCTATCTATCTATCTATCTATCTATCTATCTATCTATCTTTCTGTCTTTCTGTCTATCTATCTATCTTTCTATCTATCTATCTATCTATCTATCTATCTATCTATCTATCTATCATCTATCTATCTTTCTATCTATCTATCTATCTATCTATCTATCTATCTATCTATTTATCAATTTCTCTATCTTTCTCTCTCTCTCTCTCCATTAATATACATCCTCATCTGTCTGTCTGTCTCTGTCTGTCTGTCATCCATACATTATCTATCCATCCATCTATCTATCAATCATCTATCTATCCATCTCTCCATCCCTCCATCCCTATCTATCTATTTATCTATCTATCCCTAAATCCATCTATCCCTATCTATCATCTATCATCTATCTATCCATCCATCCATCCACCCATCCATCCATCCATCTATCTACCTATCATCTATCTTTCTATCTATCTATCTATCCATCCATCTATCTATCAATCATCTATCTATCCATCTCTCCATCCCTCCATCCCTATCTATCTATCTATCTATCCCTCCATCCATCTATCCCTATCTATCATCTATCATCTATCTATCCATCCATCCACCCATCCATCCATCCATCTATCTACCTATCATCTATCGAGTGATCTATCGAGCGATCTATCGATCTATCTATCCATTAATATACATCCTCATCTGTCTGTCTGTCTCTATCTGTCATACATACATTATCTCTCTCTCTCTCTCTCTCTCTATCATCTATCTATCTATCTATCTATCTATCTATCTATCTATCTATCTATCTATCATGGACCTACTGTACCTACCTACCTAGCTTCCTGTCTATCTAACTATCTATCTATCTATCTATCTATCTATCTATCTATCTATCTATCTATCTATCTATCTATCATCTATCTATCCATCTCTCCATCCGTCCATCCCAATCTATCTATCCATCCCTCCATCCATCTATCCCTATCTATCTATCTATCTATCTATCTATCTATCTATCTATCTATCATCTATCTATCCATCTCTCCATCCCTCCATCCCTATCTATCTATCTATCGATCTATCTATCTATCTATCCCTCCATCCCTCCATCCATCCATCCATCCACCTATCATCTATCTATCTATCTATCTATCTATCTATCTATCTATCTATCTATCTATCTATCTATCATGTACCTACTGTACCTACCTACCTACCTACCTACCTAATAGTCTATCTACCTGCCTACCTGTACGTCTGTCTGTCTGTCTGTCTATCTATCTTTCTATCTATCTATCTACCTATCTATCTATCTATCTATCTAACTAACTATCTATCTATCTATCTATCTATCTATCTATCTATCTATCTATCATCTATCTATCCATCTCTCCATCCGTCCATCCCAATCTATCTATCCATCCCTCCATCCATCTATCCCTATCTATCTATCTATCTATCTATCTATCTATCTATCTATCTATCATCTATCTATCCATCTCTCCATCCCTCCATCCCTATCTATCTATCTATCTATCTATCTATCTATCTATCTATCTATCCCTCCATCCCTCCATCCATCCATCCATCCACCTATCATATATCTATCTATCTATCTATCTATCTATCTATCTATCTATCTATCTATCTATCTATCATGTACCTACTGTACCTACCTACCTACCTAGCTACCTACCTAATAGTCTATCTACCTGCCTACCTGTACGTCTGTCTGTCTGTCTGTCTATCTATCTTTCTATCTATCTATCTATCTTTCTTTCTATCTATCTATCTATCTATCTATCTATCTATCTATCTATCTATTTATCAATTTCTCTATCTTTCTCTCTCTCTCTCTCCATTAATATACATCCTCATCTGTCTGTCTGTCTCTGTCTGTCTGTCATCCATACATTAACTATCCATCCATCTATCTATCTATCATCTATCTATCCATCTCTCCATCCCTCCGTCACTATCTATCTATCTATCCCTCCATCCATCTATCCCGATCTATCATCTATCATCTATCTATCCATCCATCCATCCATCCATCCATCCATCCATCCATCTACCTATCATCTATCTTTCTTTCTATCTATCTATCTATCTATCTATCTATCTATCTATCTATCTATTTATCAATTTCTCTATCTTTCTCTCTCTCTCTCTCCATTAATATACATCCTCATCTGTCTGTCTGTCTCTGTCTGTCTGTCATCCATACATTATCTATCCATCCATCTATCTATCAATCATCTATCTATCCATCTCTCCATCCCTCCATCCCTATCTATCTATTTATCTATCTATCCCTAAATCCATCTATCCCTATCTATCATCTCTCATCTATCTATCCATCCATCCATCCACCCATCCATCCATCCATCTATCTACCTATCATCTATCTTTCTATCTATCTATCTATCCATCCATCTATCTATCAATCATCTATCTATCCATCTCTCCATCCCTCCATCCCTATATATCTATCTATCTATCCCTCCATCCATCTATCCCTATCTATCATCTATCATCTATCTATCCATCCATCCACCCATCCATCCATCCATCTATCTACCTATCATCTATCGAGTGATCTATCGAGCGATCTATCGATCTATCTATCCATTAATATACATCCTCATCTGTCTGTCTGTCTCTATCTGTCATACATACATTATCTCTCTCTCTCTCTCTCTCTCTATCATCTATCTATCTATCTATCTATCTATCTATCTATCTATCTATCTATCTATCATGGACCTACTGTACCTACCTACCTAGCTTCCTGTCTATCTAACTATCTATCTATCTATCTATCTATCTATCTATCTATCTATCTATCTATCTATCTATCATCTATCTATCCATCTCTCCATCCGTCCATCCCAATCTATCTATCCATCCCTCCATCCATCTATCCCTATCTATCTATCTATCTATCTATCTATCTATCTATCTATCTATCATCTATCTATCCATCTCTCCATCCCTCCATCCCTATCTATCTATCTATCGATCTATCTATCTATCTATCCCTCCATCCCTCCATCCATCCATCCATCCACCTATCATCTATCTATCTATCTATCTATCTATCTATCTATCTATCTATCTATCTATCTATCATGTACCTACTGTACCTACCTACCTACCTACCTACCTAATAGTCTATCTACCTGCCTACCTGTACGTCTGTCTGTCTGTCTGTCTATCTATCTTTCTATCTATCTATCTACCTATCTATCTATCTATCTATCTAACTAACTATCTATCTATCTATCTATCTATCTATCTATCTATCTATCTATCATCTATCTATCCATCTCTCCATCCGTCCATCCCAATCTATCTATCCATCCCTCCATCCATCTATCCCTATCTATCTATCTATCTATCTATCTATCTATCTATCTATCTATCTATCTATCATCTATCTATCCATCTCTCCATCCCTCCATCCCTATCTATCTATCTATCTATCTATCTATCTATCTATCTATCCCTCCATCCCTCCATCCATCCATCCATCCACCTATCATATATCTATCTATCTATCTATCTATCTATCTATCTATCTATCTATCTATCTATCTATCATGTACCTACTGTACCTACCTACCTACCTAGCTACCTACCTAATAGTCTATCTACCTGCCTACCTGTACGTCTGTCTGTCTGTCTGTCTATCTATCTTTCTATCTATCTATCTATCTTTCTTTCTATCTATCTATCTATCTATCTATCTATCTATCTATCTATCTATTTATCAATTTCTCTATCTTTCTCTCTCTCTCTCTCCATTAATATACATCCTCATCTGTCTGTCTGTCTCTGTCTGTCTGTCATCCATACATTAACTATCCATCCATCTATCTATCTATCATCTATCTATCCATCTCTCCATCCCTCCGTCACTATCTATCTATCTATCCCTCCATCCATCTATCCCGATCTATCATCTATCATCTATCTATCCATCCATCCATCCATCCATCCATCCATCCATCCATCTACCTATCATCTATCTTTCTTTCTATCTATCTATCTATCTATCTATCTATCTATCTATCTATCTATCTATCTATTTATCAATTTCTCTATCTTTCTCTCTCTCTCTCTCCATTAATATACATCCTCATCTGTCTGTCTGTCTCTGTCTGTCTGTCATCCATACATTATCTATCCATCCATCTATCTATCAATCATCTATCTATCCATCTCTCCATCCCTCCATCCCTATCTATCTATTTATCTATCTATCCCTAAATCCATCTATCCCTATCTATCATCTCTCATCTATCTATCCATCCATCCATCCACCCATCCATCCATCCATCTATCTACCTATCATCTATCTTTCTATCTATCTATCTATCCATCCATCTATCTATCAATCATCTATCTATCCATCTCTCCATCCCTCCATCCCTATATATCTATCTATCTATCCCTCCATCCATCTATCCCTATCTATCATCTATCATCTATCTATCCATCCATCCACCCATCCATCCATCCATCTATCTACCTATCATCTATCTTTCTATCTATCTATCTATCTATCTATCTATCTATCTATCTATCTATCTATCGAGTGATCTATCGAGCGATCTATCGATCTATCTATCCATTAATATACATCCTCATCTGTCTGTCTGTCTCTATCTGTCATACATACATTATCTCTCTCTCTCTCTCTCTCTATCATCTATCTATCTATCTATCTATCTATCTATCTATCTATCTATCTATCTATCTATCTATCTATCTATCATGTACCTACTGTACCTACCTACCTACCTAGCTTCCTGTCTACCTATCTATCTATCTATCTATCTATCTATCTATCTATCTATCTATCATCTATCTATCCATCTCTCCATCCGTCCATCCCAATCTATCTATCCATCCCTCCATCCATCTATCCCTATCTATCTATCTATCTATCTATCTATCTATCTATCTATCTATCTATCTATCATCTATCTATCCATCTATCCATCCCTCCATCCCTATCTATCTATCTATCTATCTATCTATCTATCTATCTATCCCTCCATCCCTCCATCCATCCATCCATCCACCTATCATATATCTATCTATCTATCTATCTATCTATCTATCTATCTATCTATCTATCTATCTATCTATCTATCATGTACCTACTGTACCTACCTACCTACCTAGCTACCTACCTAATAGTCTATCTACCTGCCTACCTGTACGTCTGTCTGTCTGTCTGTCTATCTATCTTTCTATCTATCTATCTATCTATCTATCTATCTATCTATCTATCTATCTATCTATCTATCTATCATCTATCTATCTTTCTATCTATCTATCTATCATCTATCTATCTTTCTTTCTATCTATCTATCTATCTATCTATCTATCTATCTATCTATCTATTTATCAATTTCTCTATCTTTCTCTCTCTCTCTCTCCATTAATATGCATCCTCATCTGTCTGTCTGTCTCTGCCTGTCTGTCATCCATACATTAACTATCCATCCATCTATCTATCTATCATCTATCTATCCATCTCTCCATCCCTCCATCACTATCTATCTATCTATCCCTCCATCCATCTATCCCGATCTATCATCTATCATCTATCTATCCATCCATCCATCCATCCATCCATCCATCCATCCATCCATCTACCTATCATCTATCTTTCTTTCTATCTATCTATCTATCTATCTATCTATCTATCTATCTATCTATCTATCGAGCGATCTATCGAGCGATCTATCGATCTATCTATCCATTAATATACATCCTCATCTGTCTGTCTGTCTCTGTCTGTCATACATACATTATGTATCTATCTATCTATCTATCTATCTATCTATCTATCTATCTATCTATCTATCTATCTATCTATCATCTATCTATCCCTCTCTCCATCCCTCCATCCCTATATATCTCTCCATCCCTCCATCCATCTATCCCTAACTATCATCTATCTATCTATCTATCTATCTATCTATCTATCTATCTATCTATCTATCTATCATCTATCTATCCATCTCTCCATCTCTCCATCCCTCCATCCTTATCTATCTATCTATCCATCCATCCATCCATCTATCCCTATCTATCTATCATCTATCTATCTTTCTATCTATCTATCTATCTATCTATCTATCTATCTATCTATCTATCTATCATCTATCTATCTATCTATCTATCTATCTTTCTTTCTATCTATCTATCTATCTATCTATCTATCTATCTATCTATCTATCTATCTATCTTTCTGTCTATCTATCTATCTTTCTATCTATCTATCTATCTATCTATCTATCTATCTATCTATCTATCATCTATCTATCTTTCTATCTATCTATCTATCTATCATCTATCTATCTTTCTATCTATCTATCTATCTATCTATCTATCTATCTATCTATCTATCTATTTATCAATTTCTCTATCTTTCTCTCTCTCTCTCTCTCCATTAATATACATCCTCATCTGTCTGTCTGTCTCTGTCTGTCTGTCATCCATACATTATCTATCCATCCATCTATCTATCAATCATCTATCTATCCATCTCTCCATCCCTCCATCCCTATCTATCTATCTATCTATCTCTCCCTCCATCCATCTATCCCTATCTATCATCTATCATCTATCTATCCATCCATCCATCCACCCATCCATCCATCCATCTATCTACCTATCATCTATCTTTCTATCTATCTATCTATCTATCTATCTATCTATCTATCTATCTATCTATCTATCGAGCGATCTATCGAGCGATCTATCGAGCGATCTATCCATTAATATACATCCTCATCTGTCTGTCTGTCTCTGTCTGTCATACATACATTATGTATCTACCTATCTATCTATCTATCTATCTATCTATCTATCTATCTATCTATCATCTATCTATCCCTCTCTCCATCCCTCCATCCCTATCTATCTCTCCATCCCTCCATCCATCTATCCCTAACTATCATCTATCTATCTATCTATCTATCTATCTATCTATCTATCTATCTATCTATCTATCATCTATCTATCCATCTCTCCATCTCTCCATCCCTCCATCCTTATCTATCTATCTATCCATCCATCCATCCATCTATCCCTATCTATCTATCTATCTATCTATCTATCTATCTATCTATCTATCTATCTATCTATCTATCTATCTTTCTTTCTATCTATCTATCTATCTATCTATCTATCTATCTATCTATCTATCTATCTTTCTGTCTATCTATCTATCTTTCTATCTATCTATCTATCTATCTATCATCTATCTATCTTTCTATCTATCTATCTATCTATCATCTATCTATCTTTCTATCTATCTATCCATCTCTCCATCCCTCCATCCCTATCTATCTATCTATCTATCTATCTATCTATCCCTCCATCCATCTATCCCTATCTATCATCTATCATCTATCTATCCATCCATCCATCCATCCATCCATCCATCCATCCATCCATCCATCCATCTACCTATCATCTATCTTTCTATCTATCTATCTATCTATCTATCTATCTATCTATCTATCTATCTATCTAGCGATCTATCGAGCGATCTATCGAGCGATCTATCGATCTATCTATCCATTAATATACATCCTCATCTGTCTGTCTGTCTCTATCTGTCATACATACATTATCTCTCTCTCTCTCTCTCTCTATCATCTATCTATCTATCTATCTATCTATCTATCTATCTATCTATCTATCTATCTATCTATCTATCTATCATGTACCTACTGTACCTACCTACCTACCTAGCTTCCTGTCTACCTATCTATCTATCTATCTATCTATCTATCTATCTATCTATCATCTATCTATCCATCTCTCCATCCGTCCATCCCAATCTATCTATCCATCCCTCCATCCATCTATCCCTATCTATCTATCTATCTATCTATCTATCTATCTATCTATCATCTATCTATCCATCTATCCATCCCTCCATCCCTATCTATCTATCTATCTATCTATCTATCTATCTATCTATCCCTCCATCCCTCCATCCATCCATCCATCCACCTATCATATATCTATCTATCTATCTATCTATCTATCTATCTATCTATCTATCTATCTATCTATCTATCATGTACCTACTGTACCTACCTACCTACCTAGCTACCTACCTAATAGTCTATCTACCTGCCTACCTGTACGTCTGTCTGTCTGTCTGTCTATCTATCTTTCTATCTATCTATCTATCTATCTATCTATCTATCTATCTATCTATCTATCTATCTATCTATCTATCTATCATCTATCTATCTTTCTATCTATCTATCTATCATCTATCTATCTTTCTTTCTATCTATCTATCTATCTATCTATCTATCTATCTATCTATCTATTTATCAATTTCTCTATCTTTCTCTCTCTCTCTCTCCATTAATATGCATCCTCATCTGTCTGTCTGTCTCTGCCTGTCTGTCATCCATACATTAACTATCCATCCATCTATCTATCTATCATCTATCTATCCATCTCTCCATCCCTCCATCACTATCTATCTATCTATCCCTCCATCCATCTATCCCGATCTATCATCTATCATCTATCTATCCATCCATCCATCCATCCATCCATCCATCCATCCATCCATCTACCTATCATCTATCTTTCTTTCTATCTATCTATCTATCTATCTATCTATCTATCTATCTATCTATCTATCTATCGAGCGATCTATCGAGCGATCTATCGATCTATCTATCCATTAATATACATCCTCATCTGTCTGTCTGTCTCTGTCTGTCATACATACATTATGTATCTATCTATCTATCTATCTATCTATCTATCTATCTATCTATCTATCTATCTATCTATCATCTATCTATCCCTCTCTCCATCCCTCCATCCCTATATATCTCTCCATCCCTCCATCCATCTATCCCTAACTATCATCTATCTATCTATCTATCTATCTATCTATCTATCTATCTATCTATCTATCTATCATCTATCTATCCATCTCTCCATCTCTCCATCCCTCCATCCTTATCTATCTATCTATCCATCCATCCATCCATCTATCCCTATCTATCTATCATCTATCTATCTTTCTATCTATCTATCTATCTATCTATCTATCTATCTATCTATCTATCATCTATCTATCTATCTATCTATCTATCTTTCTTTCTATCTATCTATCTATCTATCTATCTATCTATCTATCTATCTATCTATCTATCTATCTATCTTTCTGTCTATCTATCTATCTTTCTATCTATCTATCTATCTATCTATCTATCTATCTATCTATCTATCTATCTATCATCTATCTATCTTTCTATCTATCTATCTATCTATCATCTATCTATCTTTCTATCTATCTATCTATCTATCTATCTATCTATCTATCTATCTATTTATCAATTTCTCTATCTTTCTCTCTCTCTCTCTCTCCATTAATATACATCCTCATCTGTCTGTCTGTCTCTGTCTGTCTGTCATCCATACATTATCTATCCATCCATCTATCTATCAATCATCTATCTATCCATCTCTCCATCCCTCCATCCCTATCTATCTATCTATCTATCTCTCCCTCCATCCATCTATCCCTATCTATCATCTATCATCTATCTATCCATCCATCCATCCACCCATCCATCCATCCATCTATCTACCTATCATCTATCTTTCTATCTATCTATCTATCTATCTATCTATCTATCTATCTATCTATCTATCTATCGAGCGATCTATCGAGCGATCTATCGAGCGATCTATCCATTAATATACATCCTCATCTGTCTGTCTGTCTCTGTCTGTCATACATACATTATGTATCTACCTATCTATCTATCTATCTATCTATCTATCTATCTATCTATCTATCTATCTATCATCTATCTATCCCTCTCTCCATCCCTCCATCCCTATCTATCTCTCCATCCCTCCATCCATCTATCCCTAACTATCATCTATCTATCTATCTATCTATCTATCTATCTATCTATCTATCTATCATCTATCTATCCATCTCTCCATCTCTCCATCCCTCCATCCTTATCTATCTATCTATCCATCCATCCATCCATCTATCCCTATCTATCTATCTATCTATCTATCTATCTATCTATCTATCTATCTATCTATCTATCTTTCTTTCTAT
>NW_027256885.1:9774017-9779017 GCF_029215685.1 Pituophis catenifer annectens
TACATCTCTCCATCCGTCCATCCCTATCTATCTATCCATCCCTCCATCCATCTATTCCTATCTATCATCTATCATCAATCTATCTATCTATCTATCTATCTATCTATCTATCTATCTACCTATCTATCTATCTATCTATCTATCTATCTATCTATCTATCATCTACCTACTTTACCTAGCTAGCTAGCTACCTACCTACCTAATAGTCTATCTACCTACCTGTCTGTCTATCTATCTATCTATATATCTATCTATCTATCTATGTATCTATCTATCTATCATCTATCTATCTTTCTATCTATCTATCTATCATCTATCTATCTTTCTATCTATCTATCTATCTATCTATCTATCTATCTATCTATCTATCTATCAATTTCTCTCTCTTTCTCTCTCTCTCTCTCCATTAATATACATCCTCATCTGTCTGTCTGTCTCTGTCTGTCTGTCATCCATACATTATCTATCCATCCATGTATCTATCTATCTATCATCTATCTATCCATCTCTCCATCCCTCCATCCCTATCTATCTATCCCTCCATCCATCTATCCCTATCTATCATCTATCATCTATCTATCTATCCATCCATCCATCCATCCATCCATCCATCCATCCATCCTTCTACCTATCATCTATCTTTCTATCTTTCTATCTATCTATCTATCTATCTATCTATCTATCTATCTATCTATCTATCTATCGAGCGATCTATCGATCTATCTATCCATTAATATACATCCTCAGCTGTCTGTCTGTCTCTATCTGTCATACATACATTATCTCTCTCACTCTCTCTATCTATCTATCTATCTATCTATCTATCTATCTATCTATCTATTTATCTATCCATCAATCCATTAATATAAATCCTCATCTGTCTGTCTGTCTCTGTCTGTCTGTCATCCATACATTATCTATCTATCTATCTATCTATCTATCTATCTATCTATCTATCTATCTATCTATCTATCTATCATCTATCCATCCATCTCTCCATCTCTCCATCCGTCCATCCCTATCTATCTCTCCATCCCTCCATCCATCTATCCCTAACTATCATCTATCTATCTATCTATCTATCTATCTATCTATCTATCTATCTATCAACTTATCAATTTATCACTTTCTCTCTCTCTCTCTTTATCTATCTATCCATTAATATACATCCCCATCTGTCTGTCTGTCTCTGTCTGTCTGTCATCAATACATTATCTATCTATCCATCTCTCCATCCCTCCATCCCTATCTATCTATCCCTCCATCCATCTATCCCTATCTATCATCTATCATCTATCTATCTATCCATCCATCCATCCATCCATCCATCCATCCATCCTTCTACCTATCATCTATCTTTCTATCTATCTATCTATCTATCTATCTATCTATCTATCTATCTATCGAGCGATCTATCGAGCGATCTATCGAGCGATCTATCCATTAATATACATCCTCAGCTGTCTGTCTGTCTCTATCTGTCATACATACATTATCTCTCTCACTCTCTCTATCTATCTATCTATCATCTATCTATCTATCTATCTATCTATCTATCTATCTATCTATCATCTATCTTTCTTTCTATCCATCTCTCTATCTCTCTATCTCTCTCTCTCTCTCTCTATCTATCTATCTATCTATCTATCTATCTATCTATCATCTATCTCTCCATCTCTCCATCCGTCCATCCCTATCTATCTATCCATCCCTCCATCCATCTATCTCTATCTATCTATCTATCTATCTATCTATCTATCTATCTATCATCTATCTATCCATCTCTCCATCCCTCCATCCCTATCTATCTATCTATCTATCATCTATCTATACATCTCTCCATCCGTCCATCCCTATCTATCTATCCATCCCTCCATCCATCTATCCCTATCTATCTATCTATCTATCTATCTATCTATCTATCTATCTATCTATCATCTATCTATCCATCTCTCCATCCCTCCATCCCTATCTATCTATCTATCTATCTATCTATCTATCTATCTATCTATCTATCTATCTATCTATCCCTCCATCCATCTATTCCTATCTATCATCTATCATCTATCTATCTATCTATCTATCTATCTATCT
Organism: Pituophis catenifer annectens; assembly: GCF_029215685.1. Classification (NCBI taxonomy): domain Eukaryota; kingdom Metazoa; phylum Chordata; class Lepidosauria; order Squamata; family Colubridae; genus Pituophis; species Pituophis catenifer. The sequence goes on from NW_027256885.1 coordinate 9,776,112, forward strand.
ATCTATCTATCTATCTATCTACCTATCTATCTATCTATCTATCTATCTATCTATCTATCTATCATCTACCTACTTTACCTAGCTAGCTAGCTACCTACCTACCTAATAGTCTATCTACCTACCTGTCTGTCTATCTATCTATCTATATATCTATCTATCTATCTATGTATCTATCTATCTATCATCTATCTATCTTTCTATCTATCTATCTATCATCTATCTATCTTTCTATCTATCTATCTATCTATCTATCTATCTATCTATCTATCTATCAATTTCTCTCTCTTTCTCTCTCTCTCTCTCCATTAATATACATCCTCATCTGTCTGTCTGTCTCTGTCTGTCTGTCATCCATACATTATCTATCCATCCATGTATCTATCTATCTATCATCTATCTATCCATCTCTCCATCCCTCCATCCCTATCTATCTATCCCTCCATCCATCTATCCCTATCTATCATCTATCATCTATCTATCTATCCATCCATCCATCCATCCATCCATCCATCCATCCTTCTACCTATCATCTATCTTTCTATCTATCTATCTATCTATCTATCTATCTATCTATCTATCTATCTATCTATCTATCGAGCGATCTATCGATCTATCTATCCATTAATATACATCCTCAGCTGTCTGTCTGTCTCTATCTGTCATACATACATTATCTCTCTCACTCTCTCTCTCTCTCTATCTATCTATCTATCTATCTATCTATCTATCTATCTATTTATCTATCCATCAATCCATTAATATAAATCCTCATCTGTCTGTCTGTCTCTGTCTGTCTGTCATCCATACATTATCTATCTATCTATCTATCTATCTATCTATCTATCTATCTATCTATCTATCTATCTATCATCTATCCATCCATCTCTCCATCTCTCCATCCGTCCATCCCTATCTATCTCTCCATCCCTCCATCCATCTATCCCTAACTATCATCTATCTATCTATCTATCTATCTATCTATCTATCTATCTATCTATCAACTTATCAATTTATCACTTTCTCTCTCTCTCTCTTTATCTATCTATCCATTAATATACATCCCCATCTGTCTGTCTGTCTCTGTCTGTCTGTCATCAATACATTATCTATCTATCCATCTCTCCATCCCTCCATTCTTATCTATCTATCTATCCATCCATCCATCCATCTACCTATCATCTATCTATCTATCTATCTATCTATCTATCTATCTATCTATCTATCTATCTATCTATCATCTATCTATCCCTCTCTCCATCCCTCCATCCCTATCTATCTATCTATCTATCTATCTATCTATCTATCTATCTATCTATCTATCTATCTATCTATCTATCATGTACCTACTGTACCTACCTACCTACCTAGCTACCTACCTAACAGTCTATCTACCTGCCTACCTGTACGTCTGTCTGTCTGTCTGTCTGTCTGTCTATCTATCTATCTATCTATCTATCTATCTATCTATCTATCTATCTATCTATCTATCTATCTATCTATCTATCTATCTATCATCTACCTACTTTACCTACCTAGCTAGCTAGCTACCTACCTAATAGTCTATCTACCTACCTGTCTGTCTATCTATCTATCATCTATCTATCCATCTCTCCATCCCTCCATCCCTATCTATCTATCTATCTATCCCTCCATCCATCTATCCCTATCTATCATCTATCATCTATCTATCTATCCATCCATCCATCCATCCATCCATCCATCCATCCATCCATCTACCTATCATCTATCTTTCTATCTATCTATCTATCTATCTATCTATCTATCTATCTATCTATCGAGCGATCTATCGATCTATCTATCCATTAATATACATCCTCATCTGTCTGTCTCTACCTGTCATACATACATTATCTCTCTCTCTCTCTCTCTATCTATCATCTCTCTATCTATCTATCTATCTATCTATCTATCTATCTATCTATCTATCTATCTATTTATCTATCCATCAATCCATTAACATAAATCCTAATCTGTCTGTCTGTCTCTGTCTGTCTGTCATCCATACGTTATCTATCTATCTATCTATCTATCTATCTATCTATCTATCTATCTATCTATCTATCTATCTATCTAGCGATCTATCGAGCGATCTATCGATCTATCTATCCATTAATATACATCCTCATCTGTCTGTCTGTCTCTACCTGTCATACATACATTATCTCTCTCTCTCTATCTCTCTATCTATCATCTATCTATCTATCTATCTATCTATCTATCTATCTATCTATCTATCTATCTATCCATTAATATACATCCTCATCTGTCTGTCTGTCTCTACCTGTCATACATACATTATCTCTCTCTCTCTATCTCTCTATCTATCATCTATCTATCTATCTATCTATCTATCTATCTATCTATCTATCTATCATCTATCTATCCATCTCTCCATCTCTCCATCCCTCCATCCTTATCTATCTATCTATCCATCCATCCATCCATCTATCCCTATCTATCTATCATCTATCTATCTATCTATCTATCTATCTATCTATCTATCTATCTTTCTTTCTTTCTATCTATCTATCTATCTATCTATCTATCTATCTATCTATCTATCATCTATCTCTCCATCTCTCCATCCGTCCATCCCTATCTATCTCTCCATCCCTCCATCCATCTATCCCTAACTATCATCTATCTATCTATCTATCTATCTATCTATCTATCTATCTATCAACTTATCAATTTATCACTTTCTCTCTCTCTCTCTTTATCTATCTATCCATTAATATACATCCTCATCTGTCTGTCTGTCTCTGTCTGTCTGTCATCCATACATTATCTATCCATCCATGTATCTATCTATCTATCATCTATCTATCCATCTCTCCATCCCTCCATCCCTATCTATCTATCCCTCCATCCATCTATCCCTATCT
>NW_027256885.1:9794017-9796517 GCF_029215685.1 Pituophis catenifer annectens
CTATCTATCTATCTATCTATCTATCTATCTATCTATCTATCATCTATCTATCCATCTCTCCATCCCTCCATCCCTATCTATCTATCTATCTATCTATCTATCTATCTATCTATCTATCTATCATGTACCTACTGTACCTTCCTACCTACCTAGCTTCCTGTCTGTCTGTCTATCTATCTATCTATCTATCTATCTATCTATCTATCTATCTATCTATCATCTATCTTTCTTTCTATCCATCTCTCTCTCTCTCTCTCTCTCTCTCTCTCTCTATCTATCTATCATCTATCTTTCTTTCTATCCATCTATCTATCTATCTATCTATCTATCTATCTATCTATCTATCTATCTATCATCTATCTATCCATCTCTCCATCCGTCCATCCCTGTCTATCTATCCATCCCTCCATCCATCTATCCCTATCTATCTATCATCTATCTATCTATCTATCTATCTATCTATCTATCTATCTATCTATCTATCTATCTATCTATCATCTATCTATCCATCTCTCCATCCCTCCATCCCTATCTATCTATCTATCTATCTATCTATCTATCTATCTATCTATCTATCTATCTATCCCTCCATCCATCTATCCCTATCTATCTATCTATCTATCTATCTATCTATCTATCTATCTATCATCTATCTTTCTTTCTATCCATCTCTCTACCTCTCTCTCTCTCTCTCTCTCTCTCTATCTATCTGTCATCTATCTATCTTTCTATCTATCTATCTATCATCTATCTATCTTTCTATCTATCTATCTATCTATCTATCTATCTATCTATCTATTTATGAATTTCTCTATCTTTCTCTCTCTCTCTCTCCATTAATATACATCCTCATCTGTCTGTCTGTCTCTGTCTTTCTATCATCCATACATTATCTATCCATCCATCTATCTATCTATCATCTATCTATCCATCTCTCCATCCCTCCATCCCTATCTATCCATCTATCTATCCCTCCATCCATCTATCCCTATCTATCATCTATCATCTATCTATCCATCCATCCATCCATCCATCCATCCATCCATCCACCTAACATCTATCTTTCTATCTATCTATCTATCTATCTATCTATCTATCTATCTATCTATCATCTATCTATCCATCTCTCCATCCCTCCATCCCTATCTATCTATCTATCTATCTATCTATCTATCTATCTATCTATCATCTATCTATCCATCTCTCCATCCCTCCATCCCTATCTATCTATCTATCTATCCCTCCATCCATCTATCCCTATCTATCATCTATCATCTATCTATCCATCCATCCATCCATCCATCCATCTACCTATCATCTATCTTCCTATCTATCTATCTATCTATCTATCTATCTATCTATCTATCTATCTATCTATCGAGCGATCTATCGAGCGATCTATCGATCTATCTATCCATTAATATACATCCTCATCTGTCTGTCTGTCTCTACCTGTCATACATACATTATCTCTCTCTCTCTCTCTCTCTATCTATCATCTATCTATCTTTCTATCTATCTATCTATCTATCTATCTATCTATCTATCTATCTATCATCTATCTATCTTTCTATCTTTCTATCTTTCTATCTATCTATGTATCTATGTATCTATCTATCTACCTATCTATTTATCAATTTCTCTATCTTTCTCTCTCTCTCTCTCCATTAATATACATCCTCATCTGTCTGTCTGTCTGTCTCTGTCTGTCTGTCATCCATATGTTATCTATCCATCCATCTATCTATCTATCATCTATCTATCCATCTCTCCATCCCTCCATCCCTATCTATCTATCTATCTATCCCTCCATCCATCCATCCATCTACCTATCATCTATCTATCTATCTATCTATCTATCTATCTATCTATCTATCTATCATGTACCTACTGTACCTACCTACCTACCTAGCTTCCTGTCTGTCTGTCTGTCTGTCTATCTATCTATCTATCTATCTATCTATCTATCTATCTATCTATCTTCTATCTTTCTTTCTATCCATCTCTCTATCTCTCTCTCTATCTATCTATCTATCTATCATCTATCTATCCATCTCTCCATCCATCCATCCCTATCTATCTATCCATCCCTCCATCCATCTATCCCTATCTATCTATCTATCTATCTATCTATCTATCTATCTATCTATCTATCATCTATCAATCCATCTCTCCATCCCTCCATCCCTATCTATCTATCTATCTATCTATCTATCTATCTATCTATCCCTCCATCCATCTATCCCTATCTATCATCTATCATCTATCTATCTATCTATCTATCTATCTATCTATCTATCTATCTATCTATCTATCTATCTATCCATCCATCCATCCATCTACCTATCATCTATCTATCTTTCTCTCTCTCTCTCTCTCTCTCTCTCTCTCTCTCTCTCTCTCTCTCTCTCTCATCTACCTATTGTACCTACCTACCTACCTAGCTACCTACCTAATAGTCTATCTACCTACCTGTCTGTCTGTCTGTCTGTCTGTCTAT
>NW_027256885.1:9819017-9824017 GCF_029215685.1 Pituophis catenifer annectens
TCTATCTATCTATCTATCTATCTATCTATCTATCTATCTATCTATCCATCCATCCATCCATCCATCTACCTATCATCTATCTATCTTTCTCTCTCTATCTCTCTCTCTCGCTCTCTCTCTCATCTACCTACTGTACCTACCTACCTACCTAGCTACCTACCTAATAGTCTATCTACCTACCTGTCTGTCTGTCTGTCTGTCTGTCTATCTATCTATCTATCTATCTATCTATCCATCTATCTATCTATCTATCAATTTCTCTCTCTTTCTCTCTCTCATTCTCCATTAATATACATCCTCATCTGTCTGTCTGTCTCTGTCTTTCTGTCATCCATACATTATCTATCCATCCATCTCTCCATCGCTCCATCCCTATCTATCTATCTATCTATCTATCTATCTATCTATCTATCTATCTATCTATCTATCTATCTATCATCTACCTACTTTACCTAGCTAGCTAGCTAGCTACCTACCTAATAGTCTATCTACCTACCTGTCTGTCTGTCTGTCTATCTATCTATCTATCTATCTATCTATCTATCTATCTATCTATCTATCTATCTATCATCTATCTATCTTTCTATCTATCTATCTATCATCTATTTATCTTTCTATCTATCTATCTATCTATGTATCTATCTATCTATCTATTTATGAATTTCTCTATCTTTCTCTCTCTCTCTCTCCATTAATATACATCCTCATCTGTCTGTCTGTCTCTGTCTGTCTGTCATCCATACATTATCTATCCATCCATCTATCTATCTATCTATCCATCCATCCATCCATCCCTCCATCCCTATCTATCTATCTATCTATCCCTCCATCCATCTATCCCTATCTATCATCTATCTATCTATCTATCTATCTATCTATCTATCTATCTATCTATCTATCTATATATCTATCTATCGAGCGATCTATCGAGCGATCTATCGATGTATCTATCCATTAATATACATCCTCATCTGTCTGTCTGTCTCTATCTGTCATACATACATTATCTCTCTCTCTCTCTCTCTATCTATCATCTATCAATCTATCTATCTATCTATCTATCTATCTATCATCTATCATCTATCATCTATCATCTATCTATCTATCCATCCATCCATCCATCTATCCATCCATCCATCCATCCATCTACCTATCATCTATCTTTCTATCTATCTATCTATCTATCTATCGAGCGATCTATCGATCTATCGAGCGATCTATCGATCTATCTATCCATTAATATATATCCTCATCTGTCTGTCTGTCTCTATCTGTCATACATACATTATCTCTCTCTCTCTATCTATCTATCATCTATCAATCTATCTATCTATCTATCTATCTATCTATCTATCTATCTATCTATCTATCTATCTATCTATCTATCTATCTATCATGTACCTACTGTACCTTCCTACCTACCTAGCTTCCTGTCTGTCTATCTATCTATCTATCTATCTATCTATCTATCTATCTATCTATCATCTATCTTTCTTTCTATCCATCTATCTATCTATCTATCTATCTATCTATCTATCTATCTATCTATCATGTACCTACTGTACCTTCCTACCTACCTAGCTTCCTGTCTTTCTATCTATCTATCTATCTATCTATCTATCTATCTATCTATCTATCTATCATCTATCTTTCTTTCTATCCATCTATCTATCTATCTATCTATCTATCTATCTATCTATCTATCAATCTATCTATCTATCTATCTATCTATCTATCTATCTATCTATCTATCATCTATCTATCTATCCATCTATCTATCTATCTATCAATTTCTCTCTCTTTCTCTCTCTCTCTCCATTAATATACATCCTCATCTGTCTGTCTGTCTCTGTCTTTCTGTCATCCATACATTATCTATCCATCCATCTCTCCATCGCTCCATCCCTATCTATCTATCTATCTATCTATCTATCTATCTATCTATCTATCTATCTATCTACCATCTACCTACTTTACCTAGCTAGCTAGCTACCTACCTACCTAATAGTCTATCTACCTACCTGTCTGTCTGTCTGTCTATCTATCTATCTATCTATCTATCTATCATCTATCCATCTTTCTATCTATCTATCTATCATCTATTTATCTTTCTATCTATCTATCTATCTATGTATCTATCTATCTATCTATTTATGAATTTCTCTATCTTTCTCTCTCTCTCTCTCCATTAATATACATCCTCATCTGTCTGTCTGTCTCTGTCTGTCTGTCATCCATACATTATCTATCCATCCATCTATCTATCTATCTATCCATCCATCCATCCATCCCTCCATCCCTATCTATCTATCTATCTATCTATCCCTCCATCCATCTATCCCTATCTATCATCTATCTATCTATCTATCTATCTATCTATCTATCTATCTATCTATCTATCTATCTATCTATCGAGCGATCTATCGAGCGATCTATCGATGTATCTATCCATTAATATACATCCTCATCTGTCTGTCTGTCTCTATCTGTCATACATACATTATCTCTCTCTCTCTCTCTCTATCTATCATCTATCAATCTATCTATCTATCTATCTATCATCTATCATCTATCATCTATCTATCTATCCATCCATCCATCCATCTATCCATCCATCCATCCATCCATCTACCTATCATCTATCTTTCTATCTATCTATCTATCTATCTATCTATCTATCTATCTATCTATCTATCTATCGAGCGATCTATCGATCTATCGAGCGATCTATCGATCTATCTATCCATTAATATATATCCTCATCTGTCTGTCTGTCTCTATCTGTCATACATACATTATCTCTCTCTCTCTATCTATCTATCATCTATCAATCTATCTATCTATCTATCTATCTATCTATCTATCTATCTATCTATCTATCTATCTATCTATCTATCTATCTATCTATCATGTACCTACTGTACCTACCTACCTACCTAGCTTCCTGTCTGTCTATCTATCTATCTTTCTATCTATCTATCTATCTATCTATCTATCTATCTATCTATCTATCTATCTGTCTCTCTCTCTCTCTCTCTATCTATCATCTGTCTATCTATCTATCTATCTATCTATCTATCTATCTATCTATCTATCATCTATCTTTCTTTCTATCTATCTATCTATCTATCTATCTATCTATCTATCTATCTATCTATCATGTACCTACTGTACCTTCCTACCTACCTAGCTTCCTGTCTTTCTATCTATCTATCTATCTATTCATCTATCTATCTATCTATCTATCTATCTATCTATCTATCATCTATCTTTCTTTCTATCCATCTATCTATCTATCTATCTATCAATCTATCTATCTATCTATCTATCATCTATCTATCTATCTATCTATCTATCTATCTATCTATCATCTATCTATCCATCTCTCCATCCCTCCTTCCCTATCTATCTATCTATCTATCTATCTATCTATCTATCGAGCCATCTATCGATCTATCTATCCATTAATATACATCCTCATCTGTCTGTCTGTCTCTATCTGTCATACATACATTATCTCTCTCTCTCTCTCTCTATCTATCATCTATCTATCTATCTATCTATCTATCTATCTATCTATCTATCTATCTATCTATCTATCTATCTATCTATCATGTACCTACTGTACCTACCTACCTACCTAGCTTCCTGTCTGTCTATCTATCTTTCTATCTATCTATCTATCTATCTATCTATCTATCTATCTATCTATCTATCTATCATCTATCTTTCTTTCTATCCATCTATCTATCTATCTATCTATCAATCTATCTATCTATCTATCTATCTATCTATCTATCTATCTATCTATCTATCATCTATCTATCTATCTATCTATCTATCTATCTATCTATCTATCATCTATCTATCCATCTCTCCATCCCTCCTTCCCTATCTATCTATCTATCTATCTATCTATCTATCTATCTATCTATCATCTATCTTTCTTTCTATCCATCTATCTATCTATCTATCTATCTATCTATCTATCTATCTATCTATCTATCTATCATGTACCTACTGTACCTTCCTACCTACCTAGCTTCCTGTCTTTCTATCTATCTATCTATCTATCTATCTATCTATCTATCTATCTATCTATCTATCATCTATCTTTCTTTCTATCCATCTATCTATCTATCTATCTATCAATCAATCTATCTATCTATCTATCTATCTATCTATCTATCATCTATCTATCTATCTATCTATCTATCTATCTATCTATCATCTATCTATCCATCTCTCCATCCCTCCTTCCCTATCTATCTATCTATCTATCTATCTATCTATCGAGCCATCTATCGATCTATCTATCCATTAATATACATCCTCATCTGTCTGTCTGTCTCTATCTGTCATACATACATTATCTCTCTCTCTCTCTCTCTATCTATCATCTATCTATCTATCTATCTATCTATCTATCTATCTATCTATCTATCATGTACCTACTGTACCTACCTACCTACCTAGCTTCCTGTCTGTCTATCTATCTTTCTATCTATCTATCTATCTATCTATCTATCTATCTATCTATCATCTATCTTTCTTTCTATCCATCTATCTATCTATCTATCTATCTATCTATCTATCTATCTATCTATCTATCTATCTATCTATCTATCTATCATGTACCTACTGTACCTTCCTACCTACCTAGCTTCCTGTCTTTCTATCTATCTATCTATCTATCTATCTATCTATCTATCTATCTATCATCTATCTTTCTTTCTATCCATCTCTCTATCTATCTATCTATCTATCTATCTATCTATCTATCTATCTATCATCTATCTATCCCTCTCTCCATCCTTCCATCCCGATCTATCTATCCATCCCTCCATCCATCTATCCCTATCTATCTATCATCTATCTATCTATCTATCTATCTATCTATCTATCTATCTATCTATCTATCTATCTATCATCTATCTATCCATCTCTCCATCCCTCCTTCCCTATCTATCTATCTATCTATCTATCTATCTATCTATCTA
>NW_027256885.1:9851517-9854017 GCF_029215685.1 Pituophis catenifer annectens
CATTCCTCGATAGTAGGCAAAACTTCATTCTTCCAATATTTACCTATCAACAATCTTGCTGCAGTTATCATATACAATATTAATTTTGTTTCATCCCGTGTAAAACCCTTAACTATACCCAATAAAAACAATTGTGGAGAAAATTGAATTTTTTTCTTCAAAACATTCTGCATGACCCACCATATTTTTATCCAAAAAGCCTTAACTTTCCTACAGGTCCACCAGACATGATAATACGTAGCATCCAAACAATCACATCTCCAACATTTTGGCTGAACATTAGGGTACATACACGACAACTTTTTGGGATCTAAATGCCATCTATAAAACATTTTATAAAAATTTTCCCTCAAATTCTGCGACTGTGTAAATTTAACATTCTGAACCCAAATTTTTTCCCACGTTTCCAGCATCACTGATTCTTCGAAATTTTGTGCCCACTTAATCATACAATCTTTAACTAATTCAGTTTCTGAATCCCTTTCTAACAAAACATTATAAATCCTTTTAATATGCATTGGACCTTTCTCTTTTATATGTCTAACCAATTCTTCCTCATGCAACATAATACCAGTTTTTTGGTCCTCTTTCCATCTCGAATGTAATTGATTATATTGTAGCCAAGTTAAATTAATTCCTTCATCCAACAGTGTCTGCAATGTCTTCAGCTGCCATCTACCCGCATCTGTAAAAAGAACCTCTTTGTATAAAAACCCCCCGAGTGACATTATATTTGTATTCCACATAATATGACCAAGATCCAGCCATAACGGTATTTTGTAATTCCATTTGAGTCGGTGCTTCTTCCAAACTCTCATCAAAGAGTCCCTAAGTATATGACTTTTAAATACTTTATCTACTTTGTCGTCATAAAATAAGTAAGCATGCCATCCAAATTCAAGATCAAAACTTTCTGCATTCAATATTCCAGTTTTTTTACTTCCAAACCAATCACTTGTTGAAGTTAAAACTGCTGCATCGTAATATAACTGTAGGTTTGGGAGTTTAAGACCTCCTCTTTCTGGAACATCTTGCATAATTTTCAATTTCACTCTCGGCTTCTTCTCGTTCCAGACAAACTTATTCACACCAGACTGCCAAACTTTGAGTTGTTTATCACTTTTAAGCACCGGAATCATTTGAAACAAAAACAAAAATCTTGGCAAAATATTCATCTTTACTGCTGCTATTCTTCCAAGTAAAGACAGTTGCAGCTTTTTCCAAGTCTCCATATCTTTCTGAACCTCTCGCCACAACACCTCATAGTTATTTTGAAACAATTTCATGTTTGATTCTGCAACCTGAACTCCTAGATATTTTACCTTAGGTACAATTTCAAAACCTGCCTTCTTTTCAAGTTCATGTTTACGATCTTGTGTCATATTTTTAACTATCATTTTAGTCTTTTTTGAATTCAATCTAAAACCGGAAACTCTACCATAATCTTGTATAATGTCATTCATCAAGCTTGTTGATTCCATTGGTTGTGATAGGGTAACAACCAGATCATCTGCAAATGCCTTTATTCTATAATCCTCTTGCCTTATCATTATACCTTTCAAAATTTTTGAGTCCCGTATTGTATTTAACAAGACTTCCAATGTTAAAATAAATAAAAGTGGGGACAACGGACATCCCTGTCTTGTTCCTTTTTCAATTTTAAACTCTGTAGTCAGGCTTCCATTAATAATAATCTGTGCTTTTTGCTCTCGATAAATTGCTGAGATCGCGTGTATAAATTGGTCCCCAAAACCCATCTTTTTTAAAGTCTTTAATAGAAAATTCCAATCCACTCTATCAAAGGCCTTCTCTGCATCCAAAAAAACCAGCACTGCAGAAATCTGTTTGTTCTTATCAAGATATTCCAATAAGTCTATTACTTGCCTTACATTGTCCTTCATATATCTGCCCTCAATAAATCCCGCTTGGTCCTCATGAATCACCTTTTGAATTACTGGCATCAACCTGTTGGCTAATACCTTCGCATAAATTTTATAGTCTGTGTTCAAAAGAGATATTGGTCTGTAATTCTCCGGTTTTTTAGGACCGACTTGTTCTTTTGGTATCAAAGATATATAAGCAGTTGTCCATGAAGGGGGTATTTTACCCCCTTGTTGAATATTGCAAAATAAATCTCTAAGTTGTCCCACCATTTCAGCTTGTAAAGTTTTGTAATACACTGCAGTCAAACCATCCGTACCAGGAGCTTTGGCTGTTTTTAACTGTTTAATTGCTGCAGTTATCTCCTCCTCTGTTATAAGATCATTCATTCTTTCCTTTTGTTGGTCAGTAATTTTTGTAACTCTCTTGTCATTTAAATATTTTTCTATAAGTCCATTCTGCACCTCTTCTTTTGCATATAGTTTAGTATAATAATCCACAAAAGCTTCTTTAATTAATTTTTGTTGAAAGATTTCTTTCCCTCCAATATCAATACTATCAATAGTCCGTATACTTTGTTTTGTCTATCTTTCTTTCTATCCATCTCTCTATCTCTCTA
>NW_027256885.1:9863704-9866204 GCF_029215685.1 Pituophis catenifer annectens
CTCCATCCATCCATCTATCTATCTATCCATCTATCTCTATCTATCTATCAATCTATCTAAGTATCTATCTATCTATCTATCTATCTATCTATCTATCTATCATCTACCTATCCATCATCTATCCATCCCTCCATCCCTATCTATCTATCTATCTATCTATCTACTCTATCTATCCATCCATCATCCATGCATCCATCAACCAACCAAACACCAATCTATCTATCTATCTATCTATCTATCTATCTATCTATCTATCTATCTATCTATCTATCTATCCTTCCATCCATCCATCCATCCAACCAACCAACCAACCAACCAGCCATATCTATCTATCTATCTATCTATCTATCTATCTATCTATCTATCTATCATCTACCTATTCACCCCCATCCATTCATCCCTATCTATTTATCTATCATCTATCCTTCTATCTTTTTATCTACCATCTATCTATCCACCACTTCCATCCATCAACCCCATCTATCTATCTATCTATCTCATCTGTCTCTCTCTGTCTGTCTTTCTCCTCTGTCTCTCTTTCTGTCTGTCTATCTATCTATCTATCTATCTATCTATCTATCTATCTATCATATACCTATCATCTATCTATCCATCCCTCCATCCCTATCTATCTATCTATCTATATATCTATTTATGTTTCTAGCTATCCATGTATCATCTATCTATCAATCATCTATCTATCTATCTATCTATCTATCTATCTATCATCTATCTATCCATCCATCCATCCATCCATCCAACCAACCAACCAACCATATCATCTATCTATCTATCTATCTATCTATCTATCTATCTATCATCTACCTATTCACCCCCCATCCATTCATCCCTATCTATTATCTATCATCTATCCTTCTATCTTTTTATCTATCATCTATCTATCCACACTTCCATCCATCAACCCCATCTATCTATCTGTCTGTCTCTCTGTCTGTCTTTCAGTCTGTCCTGTCTGTCTGTCTGTCTGTCTATCTATCTATCTATCTATCTATCTATCTATCTATCTATCTATCTATCTATCATATACCTATCATCTATCTATCCATCCCTCCATCCCTATCTATCTATCTATCTATCTATTTATGTTTCTATCTATCCATGTATCATTATCTATCTATCAATCATCTATCTATCTATCTATCTATCTATCTATCTATCATCTATCTATCTATCTATCGATCCATCCTTATCTATCTATCTATCATCTATCTATCTATCTATCTATCTATCTATCTATCTATCATATACCTATCATCTATCTATCCATCCCTCCATCCCTATCTATCTATCTATCTATCTATCTATTTATGTTTCTAGCTATCCATGTATCATCTATCTATCAATCATCTATCTATCTATCTATCTATCTATCTATCTATCTATCTATCTATCATCTATCTATCCATCCATCCATCCATCCCATCCAACCAACCAACCAACCATATCTATCTATCTATTCTATCTATCTATCTATCTATCTATCTATCTATCATCTACCTATTCACCCCCCATCCATTCATCCCTATCTATTTATCTATCATATATCCTTCTATCTTTTTATCTATCATCTATCTATCCACACTTCCATCCATCAACCCCATCTATCTATCTGTCTGTCTCTCTGTCTGTCTTTCAGTCTGTCTGTCTGTCTGTCTGTCTGTCCTATCTATCTATCTATCTATCTATCTATCTATCTATCTATCTATCTATCTATCTATACTATCTAATCATATACCTATCATCTATCTATCCATCCCTCCATCCCTATCTATCTATCTATCTATCTATTTATGTTTCTATCTATCCATGTAATCATCTATCTATCAATCATCTATCTATCTATCTATCTATCTATCTATCTAATCTATCTATCTATCAATCTATCTATCTATCTATCGAACCATCCTTATCTATCTATCTATCTATCTATCTATCTATCTATCTTTCTACCTATCATCTAATTATCTATCTATCTATCCATCTCTCTTTCTACCCTATCATTAGCCTATCTATCTATCTATCTATCTATCTATCTATCTACTCTACCTATCATCTAATTATCTATCTATCTATCTCTCACTCTCTCTCTCTCTCATCTCTCTCTCTCTCTCTGTCTCTTTCTAACTATCATTAACCTATATTTCTATCTATCTATCTATCTATCTATCTATCTATCTATCTATCTATCATCTATCTATCTATCTATCTATCTATTTATCTATCTATCTATCATCTACCTATTCACCCCTCCATCCATCCATCCCTATCTATCTATCTATCTATCTATCTATCTATCTATCTATCTATCATCTACCTTTCATCTATCTATCATCCCTCCATCTGTATCTATCTATCTATCTATCTATCCTATCTATCTATCTATCTATCTATCTATCTATCCCATCCATCCCTATCTATCTATCTATCTATCTATCTATCTATCTATCTATCTACCTATCATCTAATTATCTCTCTCTCT
>NW_027256885.1:9876204-9878704 GCF_029215685.1 Pituophis catenifer annectens
ATCTATCTATCTATCTATCTATTTATGTTTCTATCTATCCATGTATCATCTATCTATCAATCATCTATCTATCTATCTATCTATCTATCTATCTATCTATCTATCTATCAATCTATCTATCTATCTATCGATCCATCCTTATCTATCTATCTATCTATCTATCTATCTATCTATCTATCTATCTATCTTTCTACCTATCATCTAATTATCTATCTATCTATCCATCTCTCTTTCTACCTATCATTACCCTATCTATCTATCTATCTATCTATCTATCTATCTATCTATCTACCTATCATCTAATTATCTCTCTCTCTCTCTCTCTCTCTCTCTCTCTCTCTCTCTCTCTCTCTCTTTCTACCTATCATTAACCTATATTTCTATCTATCTATCTATCTATCTATCTATCTATCTATCATCTATCTATCTATCTATCTATCTATCTATCTATCTATCATCTACCTATTCACCCCTCCATCCATCCATCCCTATCTATCTATCTATCTATCTATCTATCTATCTATCATCTACCTTTCATCTATCTATCCATCCCTCCATCTGTATCTATCTATCTATCTATCTATCTATCTATCTATCTATCTATCTATCTATCTATCTATCTATCCATCCATCCCTATCTATCTATCTATCTATCTATCTATCTATCTATCTATCTATCTACCTATCATCTAATTATCTCTCTCTCTCTCACTCTCTCTCTCTCTCTGTGTGTGTGTCTCTTTCTACCTATCATTAACCTATCTTTCTATCTATCTATCTATCTATCTATCTATCTATCTATCTATCTATCTATCTATCTATCTATCATCTATCTATTCACCCCTCCATCCATCCATCCATCCCTATCTATCTATCATCTATTTTTATATCTATATATCTATCTAGCTATCTATCTATCATCCATCTATGCACCCCTTGATCCATCTATCCATCCATCCATCCCTATCTATCTATCCATCTATCTCTATCTATCAAACGATCTATCTAAGTATCTATCTATCTATCTATCTATCTATCTATCTATCTATCTATCTATCATCTATCTTTATATCTATATATCTATCTAGCTATCTAGCTATCATCCATCTATGCACCCCTTGATCCATCTATCCATCCATCCATCCCTATCTATCTATCTATCTATCTATCTATCTATCTATCTATCTATCTATCTATCTATCATCTATCTATTCACCCCTCCATCCATCCATCCATCCCTATGTATCTATCCATCTCTCTCTGTCTCTTTCTACCTATCATTAACCTATATTTCTATCTATCTATCTATCTATCTATCTATCTATCTATCTATCTATCTGTCATCTACCTATTCACCCCTCCATCCATCCATCCCTATCTATCTATCTATCTATCTATCTATCTATCTATCTATCTATCTATCTATCTATCATCTATCTTTATATCTATATATCTATCTAGCTATCTAGCTATCATCCATCTATGCACCCCTTGATCCATCTATCCATCCATCCATCCCTATCTATCTATCCATCTATCTCTATCTATCTATCAATCTATCTAAGTATCTATCTATCTATCTATCTATCTATCTATCTATCTATCTATCATCTACCTATCATCTATCTATCCATCCCTCCATCCCTATCTATCTATCTATCTATCTATCTATCTATCTATCCATCCATCCATCCATGCATCCATCCAACCAACCAAACAACCATATCTATCTATCTATCTATCTATCTATCTATCTATCTATCTATCCATCCATCCATCCATCCATCCATCCAACCAACCAACCAACCAACCAGCCATATCTATCTATCTATCTATCTATCTATCTATCTATCTATCTATCTATCATCTACCTATTCACCCCCATCCATTCATCCCCATCTATCTATCTATCTATCTATCTATCTGTCTCTCTCTGTCTGTCTTTCTCTCTGTCTCTCTTTCTGTCTGTCTATCTATCTATCTATCTATCTATCATATACCTATCATCTATCTATCCATCCCTCCATCCCTATCTATCTATCTATCTATATATCTATTTATGTTTCTAGCTATCCATGTATCATCTATCTATCAATCATCTATCTATCTATCTATCTATCTATCTATCTATCTATCTATCTATCATCTATCTATCCATCCATCCATCCATCCATCCATCCAACCAACCAACCAACCATATCTATCTATCTATCTATCTATCTATCTATCTATCTATCTATCATCTACCTATTCACCCCCCATCCATTCATCCCTATCTATTTATCTATCATCTATCCTTCTATCTTTTTATCTATCATCTATCTATCCACACTTCCATCCATCAACCCCATCTATCTATCTGTCTGTCTCTCTGTCTGTCTTTCAGTCTGTCTGTCTGTCTGTCTGTCTGTCTGTCTATCTATCTATCTATCTATCTATCTATCTATCTATCTATCTATCTATCTATCTATCTATCTATCTGTCATCTACCTATTCACCC
>NW_027256885.1:9888704-9891204 GCF_029215685.1 Pituophis catenifer annectens
TCTATCTATCTATCTATCTATCTATCTATCTATCATATACCTATCATCTATCTATCCATCCCTCCATCCCTATCTATCTATCTATATATCTATTTATGTTTCTAGCTATCCATGTATCATCTATCTATCAATCATTTATCTATCTATCTATCTATCTATCTATCTATCTATCTATCTATCTATCATCTATCTATCCATCCATCCATCCATCCATCCATCCATCCATCCAACCAACCAACCAACCATATCTATCTATCTGTCTATCTATCTATCTATCTATCTATCTATCTATCTATCTATCTATCTATCATCTACCTATTCACCCCCCATCCATTCATCCCTATCTATTTATCTATCATCTATCCTTCTATCTTTTTATCTATCATCTATCTATCCACACTTCCATCCATCAACCCCATCTATCTATCTGTCTGTCTCTCTGTCTGTCTTTCAGTCTGTCTGTCTGTCTGTCTGTCTATCTATCTATCTATCTATCTATCTATCTATCTATCTATCTATCTATCTATCATATACCTATCATCTATCTATCCATCCCTCCATCCCTATCTATCTATCTATCTATCTATTTATGTTTCTATCTATCCATGTATCATCTATCTATCAATCATCTATCTATCTATCTATCTATCTATCTATCTATCTATCTATCTATCTATCAATCTATCTATCTATCTATCGATCCATCCTTATCTATCTATCTATCTATCTATCTATCTATCTATCTATCTTTCTACCTATCATCTAATTATCTATCTATCTATCCATCTCTCTTTCTACCTATCATTACCCTATCTATCTATCTATCTATCTATCTATCTATCTATCTATCTATCTATCTACCTATCATCTAATTATCTCTCTCTCTCTCTCTCTCTCTCTCTCTCTCTCTCTCTCTCTCTCTCTTTCTACCTATCATTAACCTATATTTCTATCTATCTATCTATCTATCTATCTATCTATCTATCATCTATCTATCTATCTATCTATCTATCTATCTATCTATCATCTACCTATTCACCCCTCCATCCATCCATCCCTATCTATCTATCTATCTATCTATCTATCTATCTATCATCTACCTTTCATCTATCTATCCATCCCTCCATCTGTATCTATCTATCTATCTATCTATCTATCTATCTATCTATCTATCTATCTATCCATCCATCCCTATCTATCTATCTATCTATCTATCTATCTATCTATCTATCTATCTATCTATCTACCTATCATCTAATTATCTCTCTCTCTCTCTCTCTCTCTCTCTCTCTGTGTGTGTGTCTCTTTCTACCTATCATTAACCTATCTTTCTATCTATCTATCTATCTATCTATCTATCTATCTATCTATCTATCTATCTATCTATCATCTATCTATTCACCCCTCCATCCATCCATCCATCCCTATCTATCTATCATCTATTTTTATATCTATATATCTATCTAGCTATCTATCTATCATCCATCTATGCACCCCTTGATCCATCTATCCATCCATCCATCCCTATCTATCTATCCATCTATCTCTATCTATCAAACGATCTATCTAAGTATCTATCTATCTATCTATCTATCTATCTATCTATCTATCTATCTATCATCTATCTTTATATCTATATATCTATCTAGCTATCTAGCTATCATCCATCTATGCACCCCTTGATCCATCTATCCATCCATCCATCCCTATCTATCTATCTATCTATCTATCTATCTATCTATCTATCTATCTATCATCTATCTATTCACCCCTCCATCCATCCATCCATCCCTATGTATCTATCCATCTCTCTCTGTCTCTTTCTACCTATCATTAACCTATATTTCTATCTATCTATCTATCTATCTATCTATCTATCTATCTATCTGTCATCTACCTATTCACCCCTCCATCCATCCATCCCTATCTATCTATCTATCTATCTATCTATCTATCTATCTATCTATCTATCATCTATCTTTATATCTATATATCTATCTAGCTATCTAGCTATCATCCATCTATGCACCCCTTGATCCATCTATCCATCCATCCATCCCTATCTATCTATCCATCTATCTCTATCTATCTATCAATCTATCTAAGTATCTATCTATCTATCTATCTATCTATCTATCTATCTATCTATCTATCTATCATCTACCTATCATCTATCTATCCATCCCTCCATCCCTATCTATCTATCTATCTATCTATCTATCTATCTATCTATCTATCCATCCATCCATCCATGCATCCATCCAACCAACCAAACAACCATATCTATCTATCTATCTATCTATCTATCTATCTATCTATCTATCTATCCATCCATCCATCCATCCATCCATCCAACCAACCAACCAACCAACCAGCCATATCTATCTATCTATCTATCTATCTATCTATCTATCTATCTATCTATCATCTACCTATTCACCCCCATCCATTCATCCCCATCTATCTATCTATCTATCTATCTATCTGTCTCTCTCTGTCT
>NW_027256885.1:9916204-9928704 GCF_029215685.1 Pituophis catenifer annectens
TCCAACCAACCAACCAACCAACCATATCTATCTATCTATCTATCTATCTATCTATCTATCTATCTATCTATCTATCTATCCATCCATCCATCCATCCATCCAACCAACCAACCAACCAACCAGCCATATCTATCTATCTATCTATCTATCTATCTATCTATCTATCTATCTATCTATCTATCATCTACCTATTCACCCCCCATCCATTCATCCCTATCTATTTATCTATCATCTATCCTTCTATCTTTTTATCTATCATCTATCTATCCACACTTCCATTCATCAACCCCATCTATCTATTTGTCTGTCTCTCTGTCTGTCTTTCAGTCTGTCTCTCTGTCTGTCTATCTATCTATCTATCTATCTATCTATCTATCTATCTATCTATCTATCTATCATATACCTATCATCTATCTATCTATCCATCCCTCCATCCCTATCTATCTATATATATATCTATTTATGTTTCTATCTATCCATGTATCATCTATCTATCAATCATCTACCTATCTATCTATCTATCTATCTATCTATCTATCAATCTATCTATCTATCTATCTATCTATCGATCCATCCTTATCTATCTATCTATCTATCTATCTATCTATCTATCTATCTATCTATCTTTCTACCTATCATCTAATTATCTATCTATCTATCTATCCATTTCTCTTTCTACCTATCATTAGCCTATCTATCTATCTATCTATCTATCTATCTATCTATCTATCTGTCTATCTATCTATCTATCTATCATCTAATTATCTATCTATCTATCTATCTATCTATCTATCTATCTATCTATCTATCTATCTCTCTCTCTCTCTGTCTCTTTCTACCTATCATTAACCTATATTTCTATCTATCTATCTATCTATCTATCTATCTATCTATCTATCTATCATCTATCTATCTATCTATCTATCTATCTATCTATCTATCTATCTATCATCTACCTATTCACCCCTCCATCCATCCATCCCTACCTATCTATCTATCTATCTATCTATCTATCTATCTATCTATCTATCATCTACCTTTCATCTATCTATCCATCCCTCCATCTGTATCTATCTATCTATCTATCTATCTATCTATCTATCTATCTATCTATCTATCTATCTATCCATCCCTATCTATCTATCTATCTATCTATCTATCTATCTATCTATCCATCCATCCCTATCTATCTATCTATCTATCTATCTATCTATCTATCTATCTATCTACCTATCATCTAATTATCTCTCTCTCTCTCTCTCTCTCTCTGTGTGTGTGTGTCTCTTTCTACCTATCATTAACCTATCTTTCTATCTATCTATCTATCTATCTATCTATCTATCTATCTATCTATCTATCTATCATCTATCTATTCACCCCTCCATTTATCCATCCATCCCTATCTATCTATCTATCATCTATTTTTATATCTATATATCTATCTAGCTATCTATCTATCATCCATCTATGCACCCCTTGATCCATCTATCCATCCATCCATCCCTATCTATCTATCCATCTATCTCTATCTATCAAACGATCTATCTAAGTATCTATCTATCTATCTATCTATCTATCTATCTATCTATCTATCTATCATCTATCTTTATATCTATATATCTATCTAGCTATCTAGCTATCATCCATCTATGCACCCCTTGATCCATCTATCCATCCATCCATCCCTATCTATCTATCTATCTCTCTCTCTCTCTCACTCTGTCTCTTTCTACCTATCATTAACCTATATTTCTATCTATCTATCTATCTATCTATCTATCTATCTATCTATCTATCATCTATCTATCTATCTATCTATCTATCTATCTATCTATCTATCTATCTATCATCTACCTATTCACCCCTGCATCCATCCATCCCTACCTATCTATCTATCTATCTATCTATTTATGTTTCTATCTATCCATGTATCATCTATCTATCAATCATCTATCTATCTATCTATCTATCTATCTATCTATCTATCTATCTATCAATCTATCTATCTATCTATCTATCTATCGATCCATCCTTATCTATCTATCTATCTATCTATCTATCTATCTATCTATCTATCTTTCTACCTATCATCTAATTATCTATCTATCTATCCATTTCTCTTTCTACCTATCATTAGCCTATCTATCTATCTATCTATCTATCTATCTATCTGTCTGTCTATCTATCTATCTATCTATCATCTAATTATCTATCTATCTATCTATCTATCTATCTATCTATCTATCTATCTATCTATCTATCTCTCTCTCTCTCTGTCTCTTTCTACCTATCATTAACCTATATTTCTATCTATCTATCTATCTATCTATCTATCTATCTATCTATCTATCTATCTATCTATCATCTACCTATTCACCCCTCCATCCATCCATCCCTACCTATCTATCTATCTATCTATCTATCTATCTATCTATCTATCTATCATCTACCTTTCATCTATCTATCCATCCCTCCATCTGTATCTATCTATCTATCTATCTATCTATCTATCTATCTATCTATCTATCTATCTATCTATCTATCTATCCATCCCTATCTATCTATCTATCTATCTATCTATCTATCTATCCATCCATCCCTATCTATCTATCTATCTATCTATCTATCTATCTATCTATCTATCTACCTATCATCTAATTATCTCTCTCTCTCTCTCTCTCTCTCTGTGTGTGTGTCTCTTTCTACCTATCATTAACCTATCTTTCTATCTATCTATCTATCTATCTATCTATCTATCTATCTATCTATCTATCATCTATCTATTCACCCCTCCATTTATCCATCCATCCCTATCTATCTATCTATCATCTATTTTTATATCTATATATCTATCTAGCTATCTATCTATCATCCATCTATGCACCCCTTGATCCATCTATCCATCCATCCATCCCTATCTATCTATCCATCTATCTCTATCTATCAAACGATCTATCTAAGTATCTATCTATCTATCTATCTATCTATCTATCTATCTATCTATCTATCATCTATCTTTATATCTATATATCTATCTAGCTATCTAGCTATCATCCATCTATGCACCCCTTGATCCATCTATCCATCCATCCATCCCTATCTATCTATCCATCTATCTCTATCTATCTATCAATCTATCTAAGTATCTATCTATCTATCTATCTATCTATCTATCTATCTATCTATCTATCTATCATCTACCTATTCACCCCTCCATCCATCCATCCCTATCTATCTATCTATCTATCTATCTATCTATATATCTATCTATATATCTATCTATCATCTATCTTTATATCTATATATCTATCTAGCTATCTAGCTATCATCCATCTATGCACCCCTTGATCCATCTATCCATCCATCCATCCCTATCTATCTATCCATCTATCTCTATCTATCAAACGATCTATCTAAGTATCTATCTATCTATCTATCTATCTATCTATCTATCTATCTATCTATCATCTATCTTTATATCTATATATCTATCTAGCTATCTAGCTATCATCCATCTATGCACCCCTTGATCCATCTATCCATCCATCCATCCCTATCTATCTATCCATCTATCTCTATCTATCTATCTATCTATCTATCTATCTATCTATCTATCCATCCCTATCTATCTATCTATCTATCTATCTATCTATCTATCTATCTATGTATCTACCTGTCATCTAATTATCTACCTACCTATCTATCTATCTATCTATCTATCTATCTATCTATCTATCTATCTATCTCTCTCTCTCTCTCTCTGTCTCTTTCTACCTATCATTAACCTATATTTCTATCTATCTATCTATCTATCTATCTATCTATCTATCTATCATCTACCTATTCACCCCTCCATCCATCCATCCCTATCTATCTATCTATCTATCTATCTATCTATCTATCTATCTATCATCTATCTTTATATCTATATATCTATCTAGCTATCTAGCTATCATCCATCTATGCACCCCTTGATCCATCTATCCATCCATCCATCCCTATCTATCTATCCATCTATCTATCTATCTATCTAACTATCTATCCATCTCTATCTATCTATCTATCTATCTATCTATCTATCTATCTATCCATCCATCCATGCATCCATCCAACCAACCAACCAACCATATCTATCTATCTATCTATCTATCTATCTATCTATCTATCTATCTATCTATCTATCTATCTATCTATCTATCCATCCATCCATCCATCCATCCAACCAACCAACCAACCAGCCATATCTATCTATCTATCTATCTATCTATCTATCTATCTATCTATCATCTACCTATTCACCCCCATCCATTCATCCCTATCTATTTATCTATCATCTATCCTTCTATCTTTTTATCTACCATCTATCTATCCACACTTCCATCCATCAACCCCATCTATCTATCTATCTATCTGTCTCTCTCTCTGTCTGTCTTTCTGTCTGTCTGTCTTTCTGTCTATCTATCTATCTATCTATCTATCTATCTATCTATCTATCTATCTATCATATACCTATCATCTATCTATCCATCCCTCCATCCCTATCTATCTATCTATATATCTATTTATGTTTCTATCTATCCATGTATCATCTATCTATCAATCATCTATCTATCTATCTATCTATCTATCTATCTATCTATCTATCTATCATCTATCTATCTATCCATCCATCCATCCATCCATCCATCCAACCAACCAACCAACCATATCTATCTATCTATCTATCTATCTATCTATCTATCTATCTATCTATCTATCTATCTATCCATCCATGCATCCATCCATCCAACCAACCAACCAACCAACCAGCCATATCTATCTATCTATCTATCTATCTATCTATCTATCTATCTATCTATCTATCATCTACCTATTCACCCCCCATCCATTCATCCCTATCTATTTATCTATCATCTATCCTTCTATCTTTTTATCTATCATCTATCTATCCACACTTCCATTCATCAACCCCATCTATCTATTTGTCTGTCTCTCTGTCTGTCTTTCAGTCTGTCTGTCTGTCTGTCTATCTATCTATCTATCTATCTATCTATCTATCATATACCTATCATCTATCTATCCATCCCTCCATCCCTATCTATCTATCTATCTATCTATTTATGTTTCTATCTATCCATGTATCATCTATCTATCAATCATCTACCTATCTATCTATCTATCTATCTATCTATCTATCTATCTATCAATCTATCTATCTATCTATCTATCTATCTATCTATCTATCGATCCATCCTTATCTATCTATCTATCTATCTATCTATCTATCTATCTATCATCTAATTATCTATCTATCTATCCATTTCTCTTTCTACCTATCATTAGCCTATCTATCTATCTATCTATCTATCTATCTATCTATCTGTCTATCTATCTATCTATCTATCATCTAATTATCTATCTATCTATCTATCTATCTATCTATCTATCTATCTATCTATCTATCTCTCTCTCTCTCTGTCTCTTTCTACCTATCATTAACCTATATTTCTATCTATCTATCTATCTATCTATCTATCTATCTATCTATCTATCTATCTATCATCTATCTATCTATCTATCTATCTATCTATCTATCTATCTATCATCTACCTATTCACCCCTCCGTCCATCCATCCCTACCTATCTATCTATCTATCTATCTATCTATCTATCTATCTATCTATCATCTACCTTTCATCTATCTATCCATCCCTCCATCTGTATCTATCTATCTATCTATCTATCTATCTATCTATCTATCTATCTATCTATCTATCTATCCATCCCTATCTATCTATCTATCTATCTATCTATCTATCTATCTATCATCTATCTATTCACCCCTCCATTTATCCATCCATCCCTATCTATCTATCTATCATCTATTTTTATATCTATATATCTATCTAGCTATCTATCTATCATCCATCTATGCACCCCTTGATCCATCTATCCATCCATCCATCCCTATCTATCTATCCATCTATCTCTATCTATCAAACGATCTATCTAAGTATCTATCTATCTATCCATCTATCTATCTATCTATCTATCTATCTATCTATCTATCTATCTATCTATCATCTATCTTTATATCTATATATCTATCTAGCTATCTAGCTATCATCCATCTATGCACCCCTTGATCCATCTATCCATCCATCCATCCCTATCTATCTATCCATCTATCTCTATCTATCTATCTATCTATCTATCTATCTATCTATCTATCTATCTATCTATCCATCCCTATCTATCTATCTATCTATCTATCTATCTATCTATCTATCTATGTATCTACCTGTCATCTAATTATCTACCTATCTATCTATCTATCTATCTATCTATCTATCTATCTATCTATCTATCTATCTCTCTCTGTCTCTTTCTACCTATCATTAACCTATATTTCTATCTATCTATCTATCTATCTATCTATCTATCTATCTATCTATCTATCTATCTATCTATCTATCATCTACCTATTCACCCCTCCATCCATCCATCCCTATCTATCTATCTATCTATCTATCTATATATCTATCTATCATCTATCTTTATATCTATATATCTATCTAGCTATCTAGCTATCATCCATCTATGCACCCCTTGATCCATCTATCCATCCATCCATCCCTATCTATCTATCCATCTATCTCTATCTATCTATCAATCTATCTAAGTATCTATCTATCTATCTATCTATCTATCTATCTATCTATCTATCTATCTATCATCTACCTATCATCTATCTATCCATCCCTCCATCCCTATCTATCTATCTATCTATCTATCTATCTATCTATCTATCTATCTATCTATCTATTTTTTTTTTTAAATTTTTTATTGTAAACAAACATACACATATAGACATAAACATTAAAACAAACTAGACATAAACTAACTATACAATGAAATCAAGTCGCATGACTTGAACTTTGAAAGTAGAGCTACTTCGGTAATTATATATCAATATATCTATATATATTATCTTTCATCTTGTATCAATGTTTATATAACGATATTTCCTGTTATTTACTTATTTTTGTAGTATTGGGTGGTAATCTCTTATTTCGTGTCTTTTTTATCTAACCATTTGTACCATTCTTGCCAAATTAAGTAAAAGTCTGTATCTTCTTTTCCTTGTATTTCTTTGGTCAATTTGTCCATTTCTGCACATTCCATAATTTTTTGTATTATTTTTTCTTCTGGTGGCGTGTTTTCCAATTTCCACATTTGTGCGAAGACAATTCTAGCTGCAGTTAGGATATGTATTATCAAATATTGTGTCTCTTTTTTATAGTCCTTTGTCAGTATACCTAATAGATAAGTTTCTGGTCTGAGGGGTACTTTTTGGGCGGTAATTTCTTCCAGCTGACTTTGAATTGTTTTCCAAAATTTTTTGACTTTGGGGCATGACCACCACATGTGGTAGTAGGTCCCCTTCTGTATTTTACACTTCCAACAGTTCTGATTAGTATTGGGAAACATCCTTGCCAACCGTGCAGGGGGGAGATGCCACCTATAAAACATCTTGTACGTATTTTCTTTGTAGGGCACGGACATTGTCAGCTTAGTATTTACTTTCCATATTTTTTCCCAATTCTCTAGGTTAATATTATATCCAAAATTTTTGGCCCAAATAATCATATTTTCCTTCACCACTTCCTCTTCCAATTTGTATTTTAATAGATAGTTATATATTTTAGTTATTAATTTGTCATCTGATTGCATTATAATTTTATCTAATTCATTTCTTTCTTTTTGGATTCCAAATTTTTCCATATCACTTTTATATCTTGATTTTATCTGTAAATACGGCCACCAATCAATATCCGTGCCTTGTTGTCTCAGTTCCTCTCTTGTTTTCATATCTCCCTCTGTGTTCAACAATTCGTCATAGGTTTTCATCCTGTCTGTGTCCATTGTGTTCGGGTAGATTTGGGCCTCCATGGTTGATAGCCATCTTGGGATTTTGTCGTAGTGTTTTCTCCTTATTTCAGTCCAAATTTTTGCCAGTGCTCCTCTGATATAATGTCTCCTGAAGTGTTCATGTTGTCTGGGCTTTTCTTCCCATAGAAATGCGTGCCAACCTTTTGACAGGTCAAATCCTTCTAGTGCTAGTGTTCTTTTATCTTTAAGTGTCATCCAATCCTTAATCCAAGTTAAAGCTGTTGCAATGTAATAGGTTTGCCAATCTGGTAGTCCCAGACCACCCCTTTCTTTAGTGTCCTGCAAGTGTTTCAGTTTAATCCTGGCTCTTTTTCCATGCCATAAATACTTTAATATCATTTTGTCAAGGTCTTTGAAGTATGATTTTCCTGGGTTTATCGGTATTGTTCTAAATAGATATAGTATTTTTGGTAGAATTGTCATTTTAATTGAAGCAATTTTGCCTAGTAGTGATAATTTCAACTTACTCCATACCTCTAAGTCCTTCTGGATTTGTTTGGCCAATTTGATGTAATTGTCTTCTTTGAGGGATGATATCTTATTGGTGAGCCAGATTCCTAGATATTTTATTTTGGTTGTTGTTTGTATTCCTAATGTCTCTTCCAATTCTTTCTCCTGGGTTTTTGTCAAATTTTTGGTTAGTAGTTTTGTTTTTTGCCTATTAATTCTCAATCCTGCCACTTCGCCATATTGATCTATCTTCCTTAGTAAATTCAGTCCTGATTGTTTTGGTCGTTCTAAAATGAATACTACATCGTCTGCGAATGCTTGTAATTTATACTCCTGGTTTTTTGTTCTTAATCCTTTTATTTCATTGTCGTTCCTGATTTCATTCAACAGTGGTTCCAATGCTAATATATATAATATAGGAGAGAGGGGACATCCTTGTCTCACTCCCTTAGATATTTTAAATTGGTCTGTTGTCTCTCCGTTTATCCATATTTTTGCAATTTGGTCTGAGTATATTGTTTTAATCATATTTAAAAATTTGTCGCCGGTTCCCATTTTTTCTAATTGTAGTATTAAGAATCCCCAGTTAAGATTGTCGAACGCCTTTTGTGCGTCAAGGAAGAGTAGAGCCATCTTTTCATTCGATTTTTGCTCATAATATTCCAGTATATTTATTATTGTTCTTGTGTTCTTGTTAATTTGCCTGTTTGGAATGAATCCATTTTGATCAGGATGGATGTAATTCACGATAATTTTCTTCATTCTCTGGGCCATGATTGATGTAAATAGTTTATAGTCTACGTTTAGAAGTGATATAGGTCTGTAGTTTTTGGTTTGGGTGAGATCTGAGTCTTCTTTGGGTATCAGAGTGATGATTGTTTCAATCCATGATTTGGGAATTTTGGCTTCTAAGATTGCTTCATTTAGGACTTGTAATAAAATGTCATCTATTGGCTGGTATTCAATTTTGTAAAATTCCGTTGGGATGCCGTCTGGACCTGGTGTTTTATTGTTGTTCAGCTTCTTCTTTGCTTCCATTAATTCTGACATCGATATTGGTTTGTTCAAGAGTTCTCTTTGAGTTTCCTTTATTTCTTGAATGTTGGATTTATTTATATATTCTTTCACTTTTTCCAATTGAATTTCTTCCTGTGCATATAGTTCCTGATAAAAATTTCTTACGATTCGCTTTTTTTCTTCGTCCATGTGCTGTAATTGCCCTTGTTCGTCTTGTAGTTGGTGTATTATTTTTTTTTCCTTTTCTTTCTTTAGTTTATAAGCCAACCAACGTCCTGTTTTATTTGCGAATTCAAATTGGTTTTGTTTTGCCATTTTGATTTTCCTAGCTATTTCTGTTGTTGTTATTAAATTTATTTCATGTTTGATGAGATTTATTTTCCCCTTGATCTCTTTCTTGTCAGGTCTGTTCTGTAATTCTGCTTCCTGTTTTCTGAGCTCCGTCAATAAATCGTTTCTTCTTTGCTGTTTCTCTCTGTTTTTCTTCGCCTTAAATGAGATTGTTAATCCTCTTATATATGCCTTTGTAGTGTCCCATAGGACTTGTAATGATGTTTGTTCCCTGTTATTTATTTGGAAAAATATCTCCATCTCTTTCTTTATCATCTCTATGTATTCTTTATCTTTAATGATCTCTCTATCCATCATCCATCGTCCCCTTTTTGGTTGGCCTTTCCAGACTATTGTTATAGGACTATGGTCCGCCCATATATTCGGTGTGATTTCAATTTCTTTTATATTTTCTCTTAATTCTGCGGTCATCCAGGCCATGTCTAGTCTGGACCAGGACTGATGGGGATTTGAATAATAAGTATACTGTTTTTTAGTTTTATTCAGTTCTCTCCAGGCATCTTTCAATTGTAACTCTTGAGTCATGTCCTTAAAAGAATCAGGTAGTGTCTTTTTCCTAGAGTTATTTTTTTTATTACTTTGGTAGTCATATTCCATATCAACGATTGCATTATAGTCCCCTATTATACATAGATGTTCGTAGTCTAATTCTTTAATTTTATCGTGTATCTTTTTAAAGTATTCTTTTTGGCTCCCATTCGGGGCATATATTGATATCAATAACATATTTCGGGTCTCCATCTTAATATCTATCATTAGTATCCTGCCATCTTCATCTGTGTAGATTTGTTTTGCCTGGATGTGGCTTTTAATGTATACTGCGATACCTCTTTTTTTTTGATCTGATAGTGAGGTGAATAGTGTTCCAAGTTTTCTGTTTTCTAGTAACTGTTGATGTTGTTTTTTGATATGTACTTCTTGTAGGTTGATAATATCTATGTCTAATTTTTGAAGTTTTCTGAAAGTGTGTGTTCTTTTGGTTGGTAGATTAAGGCCGTTTATATTAATTGAGATTAATTTCAACTCTCGTCCCATTTCCTTTAGTTTTTCTTTATTAGTTTAAGTTTACTTGTGTTTCTTGTTACCATATGCGTTTTCTCCCTAGCCCCTTCTCTCTCCATCTTCTCCCTTTCCCTAGGCTCCTTCTCTTCCTTCCCTTTTTTTGTTTCCCCCGTGGGGTATTCCTGGTTTACATTATCTGAATCACGTCTAGTTTCCTGTTCCTCTTCTATTATAAAGTGAGTATCAAAGAATTCTTGTGCCTTCTCTATCGTATCGATTTTATATTTTTTGTCGTCCCAGGATATTAAGATTCCCTCTGGCACCAGCCAGCGGAACATTATTTTGTGTTGAATCAGTAGGGTTGTCAAAAAGTTGTAGTTTTTTCTGTATTCTCTTATTCTTCTTGGAACTTGTTTTAAGGTTATTATTTCTTTCCCTTGGTAGCAGGGTTTTCCCTCTCTCATGGACGTGTAGATCTCTTCTTTTACAGTTTTACGTGCGAATCTAACATGTATTTCTTTAGGTAGTTTGTTCCTACGAGCATAGTTCGTATGGACTCTATATATTTCGTCAATTTCCCTACTAATTTCGGTTTTTTCCTTTTGGGTAGCCTCTACTAATATATCTGTCATCAGGTCTCTTAGATCTTCTCCTTTTGTTTCTGCAATATTTTGAAATCGTAAGAAGAATGATGCTTTTTCTAATTCTAAATGGGTAATTGACTCTTCGAGTTCTCTAGTTGACTCCATTTGATTTTGTTCGATATTGTCCATCTTTTTCTCCGTTAGAATCATTTTGGCTTCCATGTTTTGGATTCGTTCTTCATTTTTAACTATGTTTTGTTGTATTCTCTCAATCTTATCGTCCATTTTTTTAATATTATCATTTATTTGTCCTACTTCTGATTTCAATTCCTCATGGTTCTTTTTTGTTTCTTCGTGGTTATTTGCAATTGTTTCTTGGGTTTTGTTCATCCCCTCCTGAATCATAGCTAGTATAGACTGTATATTCTGTATGCTGTGTGCACTAGCAGCTTTTTCTTTGTCTGTCGTTAACATCGTGTCTATAGTTTTTTGTTGTGCGGGTGAAGATTGTGTAGGTATTGGGTTTGTTGTTAATTTTTTCCCTGATTTAGTTATTGTTAGTGAAGATGTTGCCATCGTTGTCTTTTGTATTAATTTTCCCCAAATTTTCATATACTAATTGATTGGGGGTGGGTGAAATATCGTTATATAAGGATCAGGATAATTAATTCGAAGGGGTTAGGGAGAAAAAACAATATTTTAACAATTCATTCTTCTATTCTTATCCCTAAACAGTATAATGCAATTAATACTTAAATACTAAATAATCACAATACTTAAATTCACTTTAAAATTAAACAATCTCTATATAACCTTTCTATAATAGATCAATGGGATTAAAGTTCTCTATAAATCATCTAAAGTATTCTATTGAGTTGTATCACCGTTACCAATATATGCTACCTATATTAATTATTACAATTATTATTCCTTAATGATATCTATAACAATCTCTATGCAATGTCTATATTAATATCTAACTTTCTAGTCAATATGCAATATAATTCCACTTAATCAATATATTATTTTGCAATCTATATAGTTGTTTCAATAGGGTAGGAAATAGTAAGACAATAAGAGAATAATAATAATAATAATAATAATAGTAATGTTAAATCATTTCCTTATTATGTATTATAATAA